>NC_056740.1:149419211-149570870 GCF_019279795.1 Protopterus annectens
GAGTCAGATTCTAATGACAGATGCCTCGGACAAGGCTTGGGGAGCACACCTCAATGGAAAATGGGTGCAAGACACGTGGCCTGTCAGACTTCAACATTTGCATATCAACTTGAAGGAGATGTTAGCAGTCCAATTTGCATTGATGGCTTTCAAGGATTTACTTCACCCAGGACAGGTGTTGATTCAAACAGACAACACTACTGTCATGTGGTACATCAACAAGCAAGGGGTAACCCATTCGTACCCTCTTTGCAGGCAAGCGATGATTTTGTGGGAGACTGCTCTCAGTTTACACCTCAATCTTCAGGCAAGGTTTCTACCAGGAGCACAGAACTCCTTAGCGGATGTGTTGAGCAGACAAATTGTGGATCCTCACGAGTGGAAACTGGATCCTCATGTGTTTCAAAAGTTGACAGTGTTATGGGGACTCCAGACATAGATCTGTTCGCTTCTCCACTAAATTACCAGTTGCCAAAGTTTTGCACAAAAATGTTTCATCCCACAGCTTGGAAGGTGGATGCTCTATCATTCAGTTGGAGCAATCTTCATGTCTATGCCTTTCCACCTCTGCCTCTCATTCCCAAGGTACTCCTGAAGGCCAGAATAGACAAGCCATCCATGATTCTGATAGCCGGATTGGCCTCGACAGCACTGGTACCCACTACTGAGGAGTTTGGTACGGAGCCTCCATGGCCTCTGCCTTTGATTCCGCATCTTTGTCTCAAGAGGGCAATCACTTCCTCAATGTCAAGATTCAGTCTCTGCATCTCACAGCCTGGCATATTCTGTTTTAGACCCTGGAGGGTCTCAGCTTCCACAACAAGTTTTGAATGTTATTTTGGAGGCCAGAAGGCCTAGTACAAGGAAAGTTTACGCTGATAAATGGAGGAGATTTTTTCTTTGGAGCAAAGCGAAGGACTTTGATGTTTCCAAGCCTGATTTAAGTGTTTCTCTTCAATATCTTACTGAGTTATTGGACAAGGGTTTGTCTTTCTCCTCGATAAAGGTTCATGCTGCAGCCATTTCTGCTCACTATGACTGTGACCCTCCTTTATTTTCCCATCCTTTGTTTAAGCAATTTCTTAGAGGGGCAAAGAACATAAGACCCCCATAGAGCTCCTACTCCTGCTTGGGATCTCAATTTTGTGTTGGAAAAGCTTACTCTACAACCTTTTGAGCCTGCAGCTACTGCTGAGTTAAAGTATTTATCATGGAAGACTGCTTTTTTGTTGGCCATTACCTCTGCTAGAAGGGTTTCTGAATTACAGGCCCTTATGGCAGTGGAACCTTTCCTGATTTTTCATAAGGATAGGGTATCTTTGCGTACTAATCCTTCCTTTATGCCTAAAGTGGTTTCTAGTGTGGCCTTGAACCAAACTATTCATTTGCCTACTTTTTATGCTAACCCCCAAAATAAAGGGGAGAAGATTTTGCATACTTTGGATATTCACAGGCAGTTACGTTATTATTTGAGCAGAACCAAGGGGTTCAGGCAGTCTCAGCAGTTGTTTGTTTCTTTTGCTTTGGGTTCTCAGGGAAAACCTGTTTCAAAACAAACTATTTCTAAATGGATTGGGTTTTGTATTTCTTTCTGTTATTCCCATCATGGTAAAGAGATTCCGGCTGGAATCAAACCTCATTCCACTAGAGCTACTGCCACTTCTACTGCCTTTCTAAGGGGGGTAGCTACAAAGGATATTTTGGAAGCAGCCACTTGGAGTTCAGTACATACTTTTTCCAAGCATTACCACCTTCCTCTTTATTCTAAGTCTAGGGCTGGATTTGCCACTGCAATATTACAGGGCATTTTAGCAGCCCCTAATGCTTTATGATTTTGCCATTCTCCCTTTACCTCTGCTTTGGGATTCTACCCATATGTAAGGACTGCAGCAATGTGAGATGAAGAACATAGTACAGTTTTGTACCTACCATAAATGTAGATGTTCGAAGATCCACATTGCTGCAGTCCAATTTACCCTCCCTCCTTCCCTCTGTAGTTTGGCATGGTTATATGGTTTGGGTGATGGTTGTTGTTGGGCATGTTTTGGGAGGTATCCTGTTTTGGGCTGTGGCCTTTCTTTTTAGGGCCTTCTGACATCTGGGGCAAGAAAAGACTGAGGATATGACGTCGGTCATGCGCTTTTATACCCTGATGCTCTGATGTCAGATCTGAGCGCCCATGACCGACGTCAGCCTAATACTTTGGTATTCGGGCCAACCGAGGACAGCGGACTACCCATATGTAAGGACTGCAGCAATGTGGATCTTCGAACATCTACATTTATGGTAGGTACAAAACTGTACTTTTCCCGTTCGGGTTTACAAAACCTACATATGTCTTTTTCTCCCACATGTTCAATGGACTTTGTAAACCAGCGTGTACATAGTCCACTTGGGCTGCCAATATTAACCTTTCATTTCTTGATGTGAATTCACCTCTCCTTAACTATTCCTGTGTTTATTCTTGATCAACATGAGGCTCTTCCAGAAGTTTTATATACTTGCAACTATATTTATGTTTTTTCCATATTTCTTGCCTTCTCATCTGGTCTTTCACCTTATATTCTTTCTTTTGTTTTTCAGCACATTCAGTTGCTGCCTGGTTTTTATCTACTTCTGGTTTGATTTCCATTCCTGCTTGACATCGATATGCTTCTGCTAAATTAAGCAAAAATGTCATCTTAGATTTATTCTCCTCATGTTTCAAAACTTTCACTATATTTGGATCTTATGAGGTCAGTAGATATGTGTAAAGTCCCACAATTGCAGATCTATACATGTAATCAATTTCAGGGAGGCCCATCCCTCCTTCGGAACAGGGAATATATAATTTTGGTATACACTGATTTTTATAAATCATTTGATGAGCATGAAGCATACTTTTTTTTAATATCCAGTCTATCCAAGACTTTTTGGGGCCAATCTATCACTCCAAAACTATGTTAGGACAGGAAGAGCAAATTGATTTATGGCTTGGATCTTGTTCCTATATGTCATTGCTGTTTTTAGGATTAATTTAAGTCTTCTAAAGTACTCCTTACTCAGTTTTCTTCACATTTGTTCATGTTTTAATGCTGATCCTTCATCAATTCCCAAGTATTTATATGCTCCCTCTTGCTCAAATTCTTTTATATCACATTCTTGTCCCAAACTGATGTTTTCCTGGTGCTGCAGTTCTCCCTTTTTAACGGTTGCTTTTGCACATTTATCAAGACCAAATAACATTCCAATGTAATCTGAAAAAGTTTTGACAACCTGCAGCTGTGCCTTCAGTTTCTCATCTGATGAGCTATACAGTTTTAAATCGTCGACAAAGAGAAGATGAGAAGTCATTAGACTTTGTTGTTTTCTAGGAGCCAAATTGTAGCCATGGCCTAAGCTGTTAAGTAAACAGCTTAATGGATTAATGGCAAGGCAGAATAGCAACGGTGACAAATAGTCACCCTGGAATATCCCCCTTTGAATTTTTATCCCTGGGATAATGATCTGTCCTTTATCATGGCTTAATTGCAAAGTAGTCTGCCACTCTTTCATGGTTACTGTAATGTAGTCAATCAGTGTAGGGTGTATCTTATACATTTTTAAGTACTCTTTTATCCATGAATGTGGGATACAATCAAATGCTTTTTTGTAGTCAATTCATACCATACTTAGATTCTTCCCCTTCTTACAGTTCTCCACTATGACTTTGTTTAACAACAAATGATCCTTTGTTCCATCTGACTTACTTTTATTGCCCTTTTGTTCTTCTGCCATAATTGAGTTTTCTTCTAAATGACTTTAAACTCTGTCGGCGTCAATTCCTATGTATAGTTTATACGTCGTTGGAAGACAGGTTATTGGTCTATAATTTTTAGAGTAGCTTGCAGGTTCACAGTTAAGTAAGAGCATTGTTTTTCTGTTGTTAACCAGTGCAGTGTGTGTTCGGGGTGCGCATATAAATACTTCTTACTCATGGCTAAATCCTCATGCAAAGAAGTTAATACTTTAAGCCAAAGGTTAGGTACTGCATCTGGGCCTGGGGTTTTCCAGTTAGAGGCTTTTCTCAACTTTGTTTCAATCTCTCTGGCTGTTGTTTCATCCCATTTCATATCCTGTACCTTTAGACTTCTTATTCTTTCTTTTACTTCTTCTATCCATTTAACATCTTTGTTATGTTCCACAGGATCTTCATAGATACTTCTCCAAAATGTATCTACTTCCTCTTTTTTTTGGCGGTGTTTCAATTCCTTTTAGGGCGGCACAGTAGTGCAGTGGTTAACATTGTCACCTCACAGCAAGAGGTTCTCCGGTTCGATTCTCGGCTGGGGTGCCTTCTGTGTGGAGTTTGCATGTTCTCCCTGTGTTCAAGGTTTCCTCCGGGTACTCCGGTTTCCTCCCACATTCCAAAGACATGCATCTGGAGCATTTCTCCCCGGGCCTCTGCTGAAAACAGGCTCTGTGGAACCTAGTCGGACTTTCCCGGTCAACAAATGATAAATAAAATAAAATAAATAAATTTACCTTATTTCCCAATTCTATATCAAACTTTTTTGGGTCATCAATAAATTGCTTATTTTGTGCTTTTTCCTTATATTTATCTTCGTATCTTCTAAGTCTTTCCGCCTGTTTTGAAATTTTTAGTTTGTTATCTCCAATAGTGCATAATAGATCCTAGTCTGTTCTAATACTGCGCTTTGCTTTTATTACATCTATCTTTCTTAGTTTTTTTTTGTTAATCTAGTCCCTCTTCTATAATCTTCTAACAATGACACTTCTTATCTTAGCTGCTTTGTAGTTTTCTCTATTCGATATTTCCATGATGGTATTCGCTTTCGCCCCCTCTTTTCCCTCGCTACCCTGTGTTCCTGTGGTAGAACTTTATTAGTTATTAATTTAGCAGCACAGTAATATATTCTGTTTACCTCTGTTATATCGCATGGATCTCTATGGACAGTCCTAATTACAGTGTTCATTTGTTTTATCAAGCTTCTGACTTTTGGGGTTTTATTAACTTTCTGCAGTCTATTTCCCTCATTGATCTTGATATATCTGTCTTTTGTCTGTTAAATCAAGCAACTCTTCTCTTAACTCATTTTCTTCCATACTGAGGGCACATCCCTTGTTTTTCATTTCCTGTGGGCATTCTGTAGAAAGTTCTATAACATCTTCCTGTGGCACATTCTCTTCAATTTCATCCTGTGTCATCTGTTGTTCTGTCATATAGGAACTCACTGGCCTATCACTCCTCAACATTGACTGCACGGCCGGCCTTAGGCATAGGCGAACTAGTCGACCGCCTAGGGTGCCGTAAAAGCCGGCATCATAAAGGACGCAAATTAAGCGAGTTAGCAAGCATTAATTCTCTTCACTTTTCAGCTGTAGCATTGCGCCCTCCCCCACTTCCGTAATTAAAAGCACAATTTATCCACTACGCATGGGCGCCAGAACCATAGAGCGAGGGGAGGGGGGAGGGAGTGAGCGATCGAGCACCCCTCCCACTTACAGCAGTAAGACCTATAGAATCCATGCGTGCATTGCACGCTAACATTCAAACACAAAAGTGCGCAGAAAGGAAGCTCCGTTTTATGCAGGCTGAGGTGTTCATGTACTGGAAGGAAGCTCTGTTTTTATGCAGGCTGCGCTGGTCTGGAAAGAAGCTCCATTTTTATGCAGGCTGAGGTAAGGAGTGTGTGTATGCGAGGTTCCGTTTTGTTATGCTGAGTGTGTGATATGCAGCCAAGACAGGTTGGTTTAAGTTTACCAAGTAGCTTTTTAACTGTTCTGCAGGATTAGGAACATTTTGCCTGCAATATATACTGACCATCGTACAAGACCACCAGTGTGTTGCTCCTAACAATTCTTGCTATATATAAATACCTCATATGCCAGTCCAGGTACCATGGAATGTTGGGTCGTATTACACATTGCTGTCAGTAAGGTATACAGCTCTAGAAATGTTTAATATCTGACTGCTTAAGTCTCAGCTAAAACTAAACATATCACCTCTTACCATGCATTACCTGCAGAAGTATAGCAACAGCAACATATTTTGGCATTTCTTGATTTTTATCTGTTGTTTCTGTGATTCTAGATGCATCTATCTGTAAAATGAAAAGACATATACATTTCTAGCTAGTCTACTGGAGTACCTACTGTATCAATAGATTATCGAAGAGAGGTCACTAGGAGAGTACATTTTTTTCTAGGCACAGTTTTCAGCAGCAGTGCACTTTTCCCTGTGAATATCTACACTGGTCTCACTCCATAACGCTTGGAGCTTTGGCTGGTACATGGGCCACTCATACATTGCTATGAGCTTTTCTGTGTTCTTTGAATTATGTTGGTCCTTATAAGGAGGTGTGACTGCAGTAAACTATCTTCTTTAGTAAAAAATGTTATTTTAATGAAACAAAATAAGTAGATAACATAAGATAACAGTTATCATGAAATTATGTAAAACATTGGTAGGAGGATGAATGGAGGGAAGCTTTATTGTTACAATGATCTTTCTTTGAAGACACAGTAAGTACCTTTAACATAAAAGTACTACTTTCCTCAGGTAGGGTCCCTATAGCAGTAAATCGTAACCAAACCATAAACTATAGATTCCCAAGCCATATTTGGATATTCATTATAGACAGACATTTGCATAATTCCTGTAGCACAGCCATATCAAAACCTGTCCTACTTCTGGATTGTGCTTCCATTTTATAATGTGTTCCAAAGATGTGGACAGGTGGCCAAGGGCCAGCTTCTAAGGTAACTCATTTCATGCAGAAATGTTTCTGAAATACATTGCCTTTGTAACTGCTGCCTAGTTGAATGGGCTCTTACTATGCTGTGCAGGGGTAGCTAATGAAGTTCAGAGGGCAGAAACTATGATCCTTGGCATAGCAGGATCACAACTGTGAATGTAGGGAATTGCATGCCAAGTCTGAGGTTGTGGTGCCTTGTAGTATATCCCTTAACCCAAGCTAAAGCAATCTTATAATAGTGTATATACAAGGAGAACTTTAATAATGCTTTAATAGTGTAACAGTTTGGAAATTCATTGTTTTTTTTTTTTGTTTGAATCTTGGTTTATGTAGTCACAGTTTTGGGCCTCACACTTGGGGATCTCCTTGCTGAGAGTTATTACAACTGTCATAGCAAAAGGGAACACAGCAGGTCACTCATTTATAAAAAGTCCACTTACTGATGGGTAGGCTTTATTTCCATTTCTGAGGAAAAAATAACATTTTGGCTCTTCTTTGGCCAATCAGTTTTTGTCGTTTTTGTGGACTGCTACTTCCTTCTACAACAGGGGGGGCCATCCTCCCCCTGAGCTTGGCCCCATTGTAGGAATGTTTCCGTATTTTGAGGATTTTACACTATTTTCTTCCAGTCCTGGCACCAGTGTGCCTACCAGGATTGGACACTTTTTTATCCTGGGTCTTGTGCACCCAGCTATCTTTTTGTATTTTTGATTTACTTCTGTCCATGATATATGCTATATAAATACAGTCTATATATCAGTGTCGCCTTGATGAGATTTTGTGAAAAACAGGGTCCACCTCACGAAGGTACTCACCAAGACTTGAGGATGAATTCAGTTTCAGCAGTACTATTCTCCTTTGCTTGCTGACTTTTCTTCTCTCCATCAGGACCCCTTGGTCCACTTTGACTTACACTATGTCCTTTCAAATCAGGATAGCAAATCGGTGCAAACAAGATTTAATTTGGTGGATGAAGCCAGAGGACCACCTATGGAGTCACCCTTTCTCCCCCTCTCAGCCCAGTGCCATAATGACCACAGATTCCTCCCTGATTGGGTGGGGGGTATTTCCAAGAAAGGACAGTCCAAGGCACTTGGTCACCCTTGGAGGCCCACCTGCATATCAGTATCCTACAACTGTGTACAGTGCTTCTAGCATTGCAAGCATTTCAACCTGTTCTCCCTTCAGGAACGATTGCCATCCAGTCCGGCAACATGTCAGTAGTCTGGTACATTAAAACAAGGGGGAACCAAGTCCTTCCTGTTGTGTCGAGTGGCCGTAAGAATTTGGCAATGAGCGATAGCTTCCAACCTCTTTCTGATAATCCACATTCCCGGGGATTCCAACGTAACTGTAGGCAAATTGAGCAGATGCATTCTCCTGCCTCACAAGTGGGCCCTCAATCCTGTCATAGCGGCGGAAATCTTCAGTCACTTGGGCCAGCCTTGCTGTGATCTGTTTGCGTCCCCCGCAAATCACAAATGCAGCAGCTACTTTACCCTAATTCCCCCATAGGGGAAGTCCCCGAGGGATACTCTGGTGCACGATTGGCCCAAGGGACTTCTTTATACATACCCTCTTCTTCCTCTGATCCCACAATTTTTGAAGAAGGCTCTTCAGTTGAAAAGCAGAGTAATACTCATTGCATCGTACTGGCCCCAACAAATTTGGTTTCCCTTTCTATGGCCTCCCCTAGTGCATCAACCATGGATTCTGGATCCAACTCTGTAATTACTGTTGCACCCACAGGAGTTGATTAATCTGAACGTACTGAGCCTCAAGCTGACAGCTTGGCTCCTCCACTTCCAGAAATTGCCAGGCAAAACAACCTGTCCTCCCCTGTCCACCACATTCTTGTGGCTCCCCATAAACCATCTACCAGGAAATTTTATCTAAGCAAGTAGAAAATATTCATAATTTGGTCTGGTAAAAATGGAGTAAACCCCTTTTTTGGCCCTGCTTTCTACAGTGCTAGACTGCTCATCTAACCTCCTTCACTCAGGAGTTGCAGCTTCAACTATTTGAGTACACTTGGCGGCAATCTCCAGTTTTCATAATGGTTTCATGGACTCTTCCTTGATTTCACACTGCCTCTGTAAAACATTTTTGAAAGGTGTTACACACATTAGGCCCCCCCCTTCAAACCACCGATTGAGCCCTGGAATTTAACTTTAGTTCTATAATCCTTGACTCGTCCTCCCTTTGAATCTACTTTCAGTTGCGATCTGAAATTCTTATCCTGGAAGACTGTTCTTGGTGGCCATTACCTCAGCAAGACATATTTCTGAGTTGCAAGCTTTGTGCATAAAACGTCCTTACATAGTGTTCCATAAGGACAGAATATCACTTCGGACTAACCCTTCCTTTTTACCCAAAGTTATTTCGGACTTGACTGTTAATCAAACCATAAATCTACCAGTTTTCTTTCCAAATTTTTTTAATAAAGGAGAGTATTCACGACATTTGCTTGACATGCATAAACAGTTGCATTTTTATCTCAACAGAACACAAAAATCTGACTAGTTATTCATGTTATTCTCAGGACCAAGACTGGAGAGAACTGTTCCCAAAGATACTTTGTCGAAATGGTTGAGAGACTGTATATGCTTCATTTATCGACAGAACAAAGCCTCATTACCATCTAAAGTCAAAGAGCATTCCACAAGATCAGTTGCAACATCTGTTGCTTTCCATGCAAGAGCTTCTATGGATGACATTTATGTGGCAGCAACATCGTCTACCCCTCATACTTTTATCACTCATTACAAATTGGATATGATCTCCAGGGGCAGAGCCTCCTTTGGTTCAATGATACTCAGGAATATTCTTCCATAGGGCCTCCCAGGAAACAAAGTAGCTAGGGACTCAGTCCCAACAGTAAGGAAAGAATGAAGATTAACAACATCAGATAAAGAAGTTATGGTCTTACCATAACATTCGAGCTGTGTTGTTCATCTTCTTTCATTCATAACTTCCCACCCTCCTTCTCCCGCCAAAGGCTCCTGGCGGATACTTTGGATCCTAGTGGTATCTTAGGGCATTTGTGCAAAAATGTTCATCTTCATTCACTCATTACAACCCACCCGTCATCCCCCTCCGAAAGACTCTTGGAGGTTCAGATATAGTCCTAGCCTATGATAGGGAAGTTGCTCATATAAAGCCTCCACTTTCTTTCTTTCTTCCTTATGGGAAAACTCTTATTTTAGGTACTATAGAGAGGGGCATTATGGGTGAGACTTAGTTTGAGAGTTTTTTTGGCTGGCGCTAGGTTGTTATAACAGCCGACTCAGTTCCAAGGATAGAACCGATACCCTGTCAGTAATGAATGAATGAAGATCAACAACACAGATGGAACGTTATGGTGCGAACATAACTTCTTTTTATAAAGTGTTCATGCCTGTAATGGCTAAAAGAATGGCAAAACTAATGCCAAAATTGATAGGGATCATTGTGGTTTTGTGGTAGGGAGGCAAACATTTGACAACATTAACAGAAAATTGATGATCCAGAGGGAAGCAGAAAGTATGAAAATACCATAGTTGTTGGTGGGTCTTCTTTGCTGAGAAAGCATTTGACAGAGTAAGCTGGAACTTCATGAGCAGGGCAATAAAGGCATTTGCATTTCTAAAAAAATTATAAGGTTGCTTAGGAGGATATAAGAGGAATTGGAGGGGATAATTAAAATGGGCGCGTCCTCTCTTATAATTTCTGCTTGAGCAGAAGAACCAGGCAGGGGTGTCCTCTTTTCCCTTTGTTATTCACATTATAGTTAGAACCATTAGCAAAGAAAATAACAAATGCAGAAAGTCAAGGATATATTTGGTATGGTAATCAAGAAAAGCTGTCTCTGTTTGCAGATATTTTTTATACCTGACAAAACCAAAAAGAGACATTGCAGTGTTGTGAAACATTTTGAGACAGTTTCATATCTTTTTGGGATACAAAATGAAGCTAAAACAAAGGCAATAGCAATAAATTATGTAGCCATGTATGAATTGATTCAGCAACATCCGTATTTATGAGGACATGTTAAAATGAAGTATTTAGGAGTAAGGATTAAAACTTATTTCGGTGTGGCAGCTAAGGATATATGAGAAGAGACTAAAAATACACTATAGAAACAGAAAATGGAAGCTTTGCTATATTGATAAGGATAGTAAAATATAAACAGTTAAAATGTTTTTAGTCACATTAGTCTTATACACAGGTCAGGCATATTTTTATCAACCAGGGGAGAAGTTGGGATAGCAATTAATAAAGAGCTGAAGGACTTTGTCTGGTTGGGGAAGATGGCAAGAGTCTAGTGGGATGAGTCAATTCTTCCAATGGGGCAGGGAGGATTGGGATTATCCGATTTGAAGGGGTATTCAGAGCTACATAGTTAAGGCTCCTGTACATAGCACAAGCAGAAAACTATAATTCAAAGTGGAAAGGGATGATGATGAAACGGGGGAAGCTGTAGAAACAAGGAGAGACTGGGATTTTGGATGCAGGTCTTTTAGGAGAATAACAGTGATCATGCAGAATATTATATCTGTAATGTAGCAGAAAGTATCCTTTGAAGTAAGCCAACACAAGAATGGAGAAAGGAGATTCTGCCAATAAGGATGTCTGCAATTAGGGATATAGACAATAAGCAAGAGGGGCTAGAATTTATTTGAGAAAACTAGCAGAGAAACCAAAGTATTGGGTGGGAATAACTAGAGAGGGAAAGGTGATACAATGGGAGGTCACCAAGAATTTATTTAGATTGCAGGTTAGAGATTGCCTTCTCTATCAAAGATTGATATCAGAGTATGGGTAAAGAGAAAGAAATAGGGGGGGGTCCTAAATGAAAGACCAGCACTGATAGAGGTTTTAGTAGAATCTAGAATAGAAGCTGCCATTAAAAATGGAATAATTTGTAGAGAATATAAATAATAACATGATAACTATAAAAATAAATAAGAGGAGGTTAGAAAGGATTGGGAAGAGAGACTGGATACGCAGTTCACAAAGAAACAATGGGAGGATATATATATATATGTCTCCCAAATATGCAAAAAAATCTAGAAGATTTAGGATTTTTGCTTGGAAATGTTTACATTGATATTTTTATACCCCAAGTAAACCCCCGAGAATTTTTACTCAGGTAGACAGCAAATGTTGGAGGTGTAATAAGGAAGAAAGAGGTAATTGGCAACATATTTTCTGGGAGTGCATTAAGTTGGTTGACTTTAAGGATTCCCTGCAAGATGCACTGTCAGTGATGCCGAGTAGGCAGATTGGTGTGACAAGGGAGATGATTTTTCTGAGCTGTGATACAGAATTGGAATTGCCTAGACATGGAAAGGCATTGTTGTGTCTAATTATGGTGGCAGCTAAAAATCATTTACTAGAAAACGGAAATCAAAATCTAAACCAACTATGCTAGACGTAGTGAATATAGTGACATAAATAAAACAACTGGAATTGAGATATTTAGAAAAGGGTAGAAATAAACTAGATAGGAAAAAAATGGAAGCTGTGGGAACAATACATACAGGGGAGGAATGAGATTTAAAAGAAGGCAGGACTTAAGCAAGCTATGTAATGTTTGACTGGAAAATAATTGGGTTGATTATAAGTGATGTATAATGTTTGGAACTGGGAGGGACTCAGTATGGTTTGTGATGTAAAATGCTTGCAACTAGGACTGTGTCAGTGTGGTTTGTTTTCATTTATATAAATGTATGATTGCCTATGCCGTTGATGGTTTAATAAAGATTTTTCTTGTTTAAAAAAAGACAGGAATTGAATAATTTATGTAATGTTGCTTAGATTATATGATATATAACAATATATGTGAATTATAATGTTTTAAAATATGAATTTGTTAATACAGTTTCATTACTTTATGTAAATGTAAATTTGCCTATGTCACAAGTGATAATTCAGTAAAGGTGTTAAAAAAACATATATGGTTCCCCTTTCTATGGTGTCACTTGATGTACCCTCTCTGAGTGCTGGACCCTCTTCCAGACTTGATTTCTCACTGATATGGCAATCCTCCTTCAAGACATCAAAGCTGTAAAGTTAACTGCTTCGTTTCTCCACTTCCAGTGATGGCCAAAAACTACATGCCTTCCTCTGCGATCCGCATACTGTCATCATCTTCTCAAAGGCCATCTAATATGAAGTTAATAATAGTAAGTGAAAGAGATTTTCCATATTGGCATCTGTTAAGAATCTGGATTCCTTCTCAGCTCCATGTTCATTTAGTAGTTAGCTTAATTTTTTTTCATTTTACAGGACGCCTTCTTCCTTTGACCTCCTTTATGGGACCCTGTTTCACCATGAGATAGTACTATTTTTCTCAAAGCATTGACAAAACCCCTTTTGAGCCTGCTTCTACTACAGAATTGAAATTAATTTCTTGGAAAATGTTCATTCTCATGGCGGTCAACAAGGGGAATTTCAGAAGTTCAGTCTTTGCCATGTAAACCATAATATTTGGTCTTTCACAAGTATAGGGTTTCTGTTCAAACCAATTTTAACTTTCTCTCCGAAGTTATTTCTAACACTGCCTGAAATTGCACAATTAACCTTCCTGTTTTCTTTCCCAGTTTCTCAAAAAGGGGAATTATACCTTGCATATGTTAGATATTCATTATCAATTATGCTTTTATTTGCAATGGATCAAGGACCTTAGGGAAAATTACCAACTTTTTTTCTTGTTCTCTAAAGTTAAATTGGGAAAAAGTGTCTTCAAGGTCACACTATCCAAGTAGTAGTCCAAATGCATTAGATTTCTTTATAGAGCCAAAGGATTGTTTGTACCTCATGAACCTAGGGCTCACTGTACTAGTCCTATAGATGGTATCTGTGTTACGGCTACTTGGTCCATAGTGCATGCATTTATTTCCCACTACAGGCTGGACCTGCAGTCAAGATCTTGGGCTTCATTTGGCTCCACCATCCCCTGTACCATCCATCCATGACTCCTCCCAGGGTGTGTAGTAGCTAGGGATTGTGTCGCAAGAGGTGAGATGGAAGTAAAAGACAGTAAGGGATATGAATGTTATGTACTTACTGTAATGCTAGATCACCATGCTGTCATCATCTTCTCAGAGGTCATCTAATAGGAAATTAACAGTAGTAAGTGAAAGAAATTTTCCTACTGAGGTCTTTTAAGAGTCTGGATTCCTTCTCAGCTCCATTGCTATTGATTTTAGATTTGCTGCCAGATTTATTTCATGCAGGAGGTAACTACTTTGCTGTCAAGTTCAATTAGTAGTTAGTTTGAATTTTTCATTTTGCAGGACACCTTCTTCCTATGACCTCATTTACGGGACCCTGTTGCATCTTGAGGTAGTACTGTTTTTCTCAGAGCATTGACAAAACTTTCGTGTGAGCTTGCCGCTACTGTTGTTGTTTGTCTTTCGGCTTTTCCCGGTTAGGAGTCGCCACAGCGGACGTCTGGTCCTCTAATGATTGGCAGTTGTTTTTTATGGTGCCGAGTTGCCAGCCCGATGCCCAACCTTCAACGAAGGCACACCCATTCAACATATGTCTTTCGAACGCCCACTCGACCGCGGGGAGGACATGCAGACTCCACACAGAAGGCACTCCCAACCCAAGCCGAGAATCGAAAGGGAGAACCTCTTGCTGTGAGGCCACAACGCTACCACTGCACCACTGCGGCTACAGAATTGAAATACATTTTTTGAAATATGTTCATTCTCGTGGTGGTCAGCAAGGGGGATTTCAGAAGTTCACCCTGGGATTCATGAAGCTCGGCGCAAGGACGGTTTTAGACTTGCACCGAGCGTCCTCCTTAGAGATGGTGCAGCAGCACCATATGAATATTTATGAGGGCATGCTGCTGCACCCTCTACGTGTACAGGAAACATGTGCGAGTGCAGGGGGCATTTGTAAGCATGGCACCGAGGCTTAAACATGCCCCCACAGTTGCACAACCTACAGTGCTTACTATTAGAGCCTGCCTCTAATAGTAAGCAATTAATTCAGTGTCCATGGATACTGAAATATATGCAAAGCATACAAGAGTGTCCATGAACACTAAAATAAAATCAAAGGAGTAAGCACACAAGCACGTAGTTGAATGTTGAGCCCCCATCCCTAGTACTATTACATTTAAATACCCCGTGTCCCTATTTTACATTTGTATTTCTGCATTATTTAAAGTGTAAGCGAAGCGCAGCGTGTTTGCGCGTCGCTGCCCTTTGCTTAGTGTAACTTACATGTCAAAATCATCCAAATAGAAAAAAACATGCGGAAGTAACGTTAACATTAATAGTGTAGTGGTTAGAGCATCCGCCTAACAATCAGGCATTCACGGTTCGAGTCCCACTGCAACACAAATCATTTTCCATGTGGAATGTGTATATGAACATATTTTTACATCTTTTTGCTGTATAACCTACATACTGACATATAAATGTGAACTGGAGAACTGCATTAAATGTTTAATTAATTTAATTTAATTAAAGTGGTAGTGTCATAATGAATAAGGTACTAGTAAGCAGGTTTAAGCACAAATAAGCGGTAGTAAACATATATAAGTACTAGAAGGCGTGTTTAAGTGCGTTTGAGCGGGCGTAAGCAGTGCCTACACACATTAAGCATAGTAGAAGCTAACTGAATTTAAGAAACTGTAATCTGAAGTTAGCACTGTTTACCGTCACGCAGACCTGCACACACCCGCTCACAACTGCTTAAAAGTGCTTTAATCACTCTGTATCCAGTGGTCCGTGTTCTGCCCAGCAACAAAATAAATGGTAACCAAAAACTGAAATTCCTCCACTAAGGTATCAAAAGACACCCCTTCCAGTATACAATAAAGGCTGTCCTCCGCAAAAATTCTTAAAACTCAATTAGATACTCAGTCCACCAGCCAAGAACAGATTCCAAAGAACTCTTGTTAATTATTTATTTGACATAAAACCATAAAATAAAAAATCAGATTTTTTTATAAATAATTAACGAGTTCTTTGGAAACTGTTTTTGGCTGGTGGACTGAGTATCTAATTGAGTTTTAAGAATTTTTGCGGAGGACAGCCTTTATTGTATACTGGAAGGGGTGTCTTTTGATACCTTAATGGAACAAAATAAATAGCCTCTGCAAAGCTCAAACCCAGGACCCTGTACATCACAGCCAATGTGATTTACCACTAAGCCATGGCAGATATACATAAACCTGATGTTATCACAAACATATCATCCAGCACAGTCATGTAACAGCATAGGAAATGTATATAATTATGTAGATGTATGTGCATGTGTATGTACAGATATAATATATATATATATATATATATATCTATGAAAAATGAACGTCGTGGCAATAAAGCATACAAAAAGAATGAGAAGGAAAACAACAGCAACTCCTGTATTATTTAGTGCTGTCATCTTATGTCATATCAAGCTGGGCAGGGGTGAGCAAATCACTACTTCTCAAACCACAGGCAGGCTGCTACCAGTGGGATTAACATTATCGACCTGCTAAGTCTACCTTACAAACAATTACAGGGTAGTCCCTGGTGGGACTATCAAAAAATTGCAAGTTGTTTGGACTTCCGACCATTACACAAGCCAGGGCAGGTATGTTCAAGGACTAAAAGGTTGGGAGAGCCTGATGATACATGGGTTGGGGCAACATACATGTAGGGTCCCTAACTGTGGGGAGAGGGCACTGTGTGGAGGTGTGTTATGGCTGGGATAGCAACTGGAGAATGGTTTGCGTGTATGTGGAACTCGGGCAGGGTGGAGGAACCATAGGTATGAAATTATGGATCCAGGCATGTCAGGGTTGGAAGGCCCGGTTCTAATTGGACCGCCTCGTGTAGGTCAACAAGTTAGTTGTAAATATATATGCATACACACATACATACATCTGTATGTAGAAGTACATTCCCTGTACCACATTCATTCCTTTTGCAGACATAAAGAACATGAAAGTGCCCCTACAAACCTTGACAGTAGATAGAATAATAGGTTGTGCATAATCATAAATGTAATAGGTTCATAGGTAGGTACTAGGCTATCTGCCCAAGGGCATTTATAAGCATAGCCAAGGTGTGTCGGCTTACGCCGCCCCATTGATCAAATTACTGAGCCTCTGTCAAGCAGAGCTATTGAATTGATCCCAGTATTTCCCAATCTTTGCCCCCCCCCCCCAATTATATTTGGCTTTGGCTAGACTTCTTACATTAAGAGGTTGAGAGGTATGATTCTCGTGTATGTTTAGTTGTGTTGTTTGGCCTCTAAGGCACAAGTCATGACTGAATGGAGTCCTGACTTGTTGGAACAGTCTGCATACTCAGTTAACAGATGTTCAATAAATAAACATTTATTTATAGTTCATTACAGAAAAGACGGTGACCCTCTTCTCTGCCCTGTGGCTTATATATCCCAACTCAATATCATGCAAAATGCATGGCCTTTGTAACAGTGCAGGCCTTACTTAAGACTGTCATGAAATGCTTGTTATATATATATATATATATATATATATATATATATATATATATATATATTATTTTTTTTATTATTATTTATTTGCAACATTTTGCATGATTTTACTGGGATATAAAATTCCAAGGTGAAATAAGTTGTTGTTATGTTTCCGTTGTATATTGCAGTACTATAGTATTAGAGTTACGAGAAGATAGAGGGAAGGGACGAAGCTGCAAAAATTCAGAAGTATGTATTATGTTTGAAGTTAGTGCTGTTCTCAAAAAATAAAATGTGAGGACTTTCTCATTATGAAATAGTGGAATCATTCTTGTGATTTGCCGGCTGTGTCAGCGCTAATCACTAAACCGGCCTTATTTGTAATATAATTTTTCCGAACTCGTACATTGTTAGTTTTCATGTGTGACGTGTGTGTTATCTTATAGTCTTAGTTATTAATTTATTGTAGTGTCTTGTTAACTGGAGTAACGAAGTAATTAAGTATAGAGTCTAATCTTGAAATAAAGACATGTGTGTCCCAGGTGGGACAACCCAGAAATTGGGACGAGTGTCCTATTGATCACTCATTTCACCAATGTTTGTGGACTAAAAGGTTGGGATGTCTGAGGATATGTGGATTGAGTCAACCCATGGGATTGGTCCAGAGGAGTAGGGAGTGGCCAGTGTGTAGTGGTGTGGATACACCGTGTTCCCAACTGGAGAATGGATGACTGCTGTGTCAGTGAAGTGTTGAGTAGGTGTCTGGGGAACTAGGATCCATGGGTATATGGGTATATATGCAAATGAAGCAGCACAGCAATACTGTAGTGGTTAGAGCATCCACCTAACAAACAGACATTCCCGGTTCGTATCCCACTGCAGCACATACCATTTTCCATTGGAAATCTGTATATGAACATATTTTGACATCTGTTTGCTGTATAACCTGCATAATAACAATTAAATGTGAACTGTAGTGAAGTGTCAGTGTCATAATGAATAAGGCACTAGTAAGCAGGTATAAGCATAAATAAGCAGTAGTAAGCATTTGCAAATACTAGTGAGCGTGTTTGCGCGTCGGGAAGCAATGCTAACAGCCGGTTACAGTTTCTCACACTCAGCTTTTAGATTACTTAACCTGTGTAGGCAGTGCTAACCCCCGCGCAAATAGGCTGAAACCCACCTACTGCTGCTTAAAAGTGCTTACTCCCGCTTACCCCCGCACGAACAGGTGTAGACACGCTTATTGCAGAAAGGTGGTGAAAAAGGGGCACAAAGAGGGCAAGATAGCTAGGGATGTGCAGGAAGGGTGTAGGGGAGGTCCATACCTGCCCATTGCATCTACAAATGTGCTGGTGCCCGGTGCCACCTGCATTGATACTGGTATTCCCTAGAGTCAGTGGCATCTGTCCATACAGGGCATGTCTGTAAGGCATTGTATGTCCTTTGTGAATCAAATTTGATGGGACCACATATGTTGCAGGCGTCCAGTTGGGAACATAGTGAAGGTGCATTGTCCACAATTATGTGTCTGTTGTACCGGTGGACAGGGTGCCATGCCCTCTGCAGCCCACTGCAATCACACCATGCTTACTGTCAACAATATGCAGGGTACTAGGAATGTAGCGGCAGTCTTCTAAGCAAGTGTGTTTCTGTATGAGACATGGGTTCAGACTGTATTCCGGGTAATATTAGGGTTGCTTACTTTGTTCACCAGGCCTTTTATCAGATGTAGGGTTATGGCTTGCCAACCCAGTCTCTTGGCTGATTGAAATCTGTAATCCTCGTCAGGTGGACATTGTGACATATAATATGGCCACCATATAGTAAAAGTACAAAACTCACTCCTCAACAAGTCTAGTTGTTAGACACTCACAGCCACCTCCACACAGGATAAGACTGAGAAACAGACACACACACACCTGCCGTGTCTCGGAATAGAACTCCTACCTAACTAGTTCATCACACTACAGCATTTATAGCATGCACTATAGAGATTACTGGGCTACAATGTTCCAAGATGTGTATTTCCAGGTGGGTGACATCAGCAGCCTAATTCTGAATGCATTGGCAAAGTTGGGTATGTGAATTGTATGGAGTGTGACTACTCTAAAAAACATTGTTCTCTACTTAGGCAGAGACAGATGAACACACACACACTTGCCAGGTCTGGGATTAGAACACCTAACTAACTACTTTAGGACACTACAGCAGTACGCAGTTACAGGACACGCTACAGAGATTTACTGGGTTACAGCATCCCCAGAGGTGTATTTCTAGGTGGGTGACATCAGAACAATTGCCAAAGTAGGGTCAATGAATTGTAGTGTGTGAGACTAGCCAAACATGCAGTGCTCTCTACACAGGCATAGGAACAGACACAAAAGCATCCACAACTCCCATGTGTGGGACTAGAACCCCTACCAGAGTTCTATATCACACTACAGCATTACACTGCTATAGCACGCACCACAGGGTTTGCTGGTGTACTTGCTTCCCCAAAGGTATACTCCCCAGTGATTGACATCAGCAGGATTGCCAGTGTAGGGCATTTGAATTGTATTGAGTGTGACTAACCTAAATTGCCACAATTAGTCTGTATGCATTAACTGCTGTCCTGGCCGGACCAAAACAACACACCTTTGCAGGTCATGAACCCAGGACCCTGTACATCATAGTCACAGTAACTAACCACTAAGCCATCACAACTGTATATAAGACTGAGGTTTCACCACAGTAATCCCACCATAGGCTAATCAAAGTGAACATGTGAAAGGAATGTAGATACAGTTGTCCATAAAAGACCTCTTCAAAGCCAACTTCATGCTACTCAAGGCAGAAGTGACAATGTTTGTGACACCCATGGAGGCAGGAGCTGACAGTTCTACTGATGAATCCTGCATTAAGGTACTGTATGAGCACATCCACTTGTGCATGATTCCTGACATCCCACATGGAACCACAACGCTCACCTCCCAAATAAGCAAGCAAGTCTGGTGGTCTCCTGCCATTAATAGAGTATACAACAGAAGGTAGACACTGTTGAAGCAAAAAGAATACTCCAAGGGTGCAGACAACTCCCTTGCCAGCCACAGTAAGACATTGAGATCCCTCATGGAATCCTCCAAAGCTGGTTATGTAACTAAATTCACCACATATTCCATAGACAACCACACAGCATTCTATAGTTATGTCCAGAATCTAACTGGCAATGCTGAGAAGTGCTCCGAGCTATGACAGAATGGCATTACACAGACTGCTCCCACGGATTGTGCCAATATCTTGGCGGATTGGTTTAGTTCCATAGTCAGCCCATCTCTCCCCCAAAAAAGCCCATGGCAAGTTCCATTGGCCAGTAATCATGGCCACACAGGTAGAAACCGCACTATCCACAGCAAAGAATACATCATCCATGGGACCAGACCATCATGTGTAATCATAACCTTGCATCAGGCCTGGTGCCCACTGAGTGGCACACAGCTGCAGTTATCCCACTCCACAAGGCGGGATTCACCTTGGATCCCTGGAACTACTGTCACATCAGTCTGACGAGCCTGATCTGCATGGCCATGGAATGCATTATCAGGGAGGTTTGGAACACAGACATTGGCAACCCTCAAACACTGGACCCCACACAGATTGGGCTCATGGAGGGCCACTCTTGCCTCATGAAACCGATTTTCTGCCTTGACTCAGTCTCCATAGCTGTTGAAGAGGGTAAGGGAATGCACAACGCCTATGTGGACCTTGCCAAGCCCTTCAATACCATACACCAGTCTGGAAACATAGATTAACATACTAATCTGGCCATACATCCCTATGCCACTCGATGGTTTGCCACACGGCTTACTGACAGAACCCAAACTGTAGGTGTAACCGTCTCCAAAGCCATCCCCAGACAAGTGACAGGTGGAGTACCTCAGGGTTCAGTCCTGAGGCCACTGTTGTTTGAAATCTAAATCTCTGTAGTACAGGCCAACAGTACGGGACTCTGGCTAACAAAGGTAACAGATGACTGCAAAATGGGAGTCATTATAAGCCTGACTGTACTGCATGATATGTTACTGATACCAGCCTGACATCATACAGGTGAGATGGGGTACTGACAACATCTTGTGGCCTTGTTGTGTAAGGTCCTGGTTATGGGATCTGCACCAGTTGGCAGTGTATTGCAGGGCAGACATGTTTGGCTGTGGAGGGAATACCTATTCGTGCATGACGTATGTTGTTTGTGCCTGTCAACCCCATTCATGGTACATGTGGAGATATATGTTTCTGCTATGTTCCCATCTTATCTACAGATGTATGTCGGTATATACCTATATATATATATATATATATATATATATATATATATATACATACATACATTTGTATCTGTGTAGACATTAATATATTTTTACACACACACATACATCTACATGTTGGAATACATTCTCTGTACTGTTGAATTACTGGGCCAGATGATATGTTTGTGAATACAGCAGGGCTATTTATATCTGAGGTGGCTTAGAGGTAAATCATTTTGGCTATGGTATGCATGGACCTGGGTTCAAGCCTAGCAGAGGTTGTTTATTTTGTTGCTAGGCAGAAAAAGGGCTGATGGATACAGAGTGATTAAGGCACTGTAAAGCAGTTGTAAGCATGTTGTCAGGCATGGTATATCCGTTGTGAGTCATATGTGAAGGCACCATAGGTGGTGCAGGTGTCCATTGGGGAATATGGTGGAGGTGCACTGTGTGTATGTATGTACATATTGGACAGATGGCCAGGGTGACATGCCCTCTGTAGCCCACTGCTATCACTGCATAGTTACTATCAGTGGCCAATTTGCGGTGTACTACCCACATATTGGCTGTTGCCTAGGCATGTGTGAGCGTATGACACATGGGTTGAGTGTGTGCTCTGGGTAGTAGTGGGGTTGCTAATTGTGATTGGCTGGCCTTGATGTCACATATATGGGTATGGCTTTGCACCCCAGCCTCACAGCTAATGTACATCTGTTATCCCTGTATGGTTGACATTGTGATATAGAGTATGGCCAACATACAAAATATGCAAAACTCCCTCCACATTGCCCACAGGTGTCACACACTTACAACCACCACTACAGAGGATACAAGTCACACACACACCTGTCATATCTGGTATTCGAATGCCTAACTAACTAGTTTATTACACTACAGCAGTACACAGTCATAGTACGTGCCTCAGACATTACTGAAGCACCTCTTCACCAAAGGTGTATTTCACAATGAATGACATCAACAGGATTACCAAAGAAGGACATTTCAAATGTACTGCTAGTTCTACATTTCTTTTAAACGTGTTTACCCACTGCTTACTGTCACGAAAACACATTTTCACCTGCTTACAACTGCTTTATTCTGGCATAAACAAAGTTATTAACAACCCTTGCAGGTCTTGAACCCTGGACCATGCACACCATAGTCACTGGACTTACCACTAAGCCATTGAGTTATATGCATGTTTAATGGTTTTTAGAATACACCGTTTACTACTGGTATTCCACAGTACTGAAAACACATGGGACAGTCACTTTGTGTACATATGTACAGTACCTTTTAATGTACTGTACTTTGTGAAAAAACATAGACAAGTCTACATATGTACAACTGTTATAAATACATACTAAATATATATATATATATATATATATATATATATATATATATATATATATGTGTGTGTGTATGCATTTCTGTGATGTGTACACGCACACACACACACACACACATATATATATATATATATATATATATATATATATATATGTGTGTGTGTATACACAGACACATTTATAGCCATATATATATATATATATATATATATATATATATATATATATATATATATATATATAAACAGCTCTGAACACCCTTTGTGACAGAAGGATTCCAAAGGAAGTGAAGTGTACACAAAACACAGGCAACTCTTGTATTATAACATTTAAATATTAATTAGTTCACCAGAGAAGGGATGGTTGTTGTGTATGTGGCGTTTGGGGTGGGGACTGATGGGTAAGGAAATGCACCCCAATGATTGTGGACTTTGGGGGGGTGATGGGTAAGGAAATACACCCTGGGGATCACTTCTGAGTCACTGCTCAACAGTGGCACATGAAAATAACATACCCAACAGTAGTCATTCTTGACTGTCTAATCTGAAGTAGTTAACTTCATTTTATCTGCAACCTGTGGGTATTCGGATCCATATCGGATCCGAGCCGGCAACTTTTTTTCTAGCATCTGCTCCAAGCTCCGAGCTCCTCCCCTACCCATAATGCACTACCATCTCCTACCTTCCCTCAGATCTTGTTTGGCATGCCAGTAGTGAGCATCGTGGTCTCCTTCGCTCTGAGCTCAGGGGTAGTAAGTTTATAAATACTTCGTCTTTAGTGTGTCTGAGTTAGTTGTTTCCCTTCCTCCCCCACTAGTATATCGCTTGCTCATCAGGTTAGTTTAAAAAAAAAAAAAAGTTTTTGTTGCAAACTCTGTAGAGTAGTTGTTAGGCGTGCCCTTCCCCTACGTGTGTTTTATGTGTGGTGATTTTGTAGGTAGTGGTGTTTAGTGCAGGACCATGGCTGATCAGCCAAAATCAATATTTAAGAAATGTACAGAGTGTGGCCATAAGCTCTCCCCAGCTGATGTTCACACTCTGTGTGTTATTTGTTTGGGAGTGTCACATTTGTTGGCACAATGTGCAATCTGCACTGGGTTCAACCCTAGGGCTCTCAGGAATCGGAAGGCTAAATTGGTAGCTAAAGGCCTTCTCCCTGCATCTATGCTGGAGTCTGCCATGGCCTCGGTACCTAGTACTCAACCTCCCACCCAGACAGGGACTCAAACTCCCACTTCTTCTGGTGCTGGGTCAAGCAAGGAAAAAGCTACAGTCAGTGTAGCGGACAAGGACAGAGAAAGGCGCAAGGAGGATAGGGACAAGAAAAGGGATAGACCTCGCAAGAGATCCCCGGACAGGGAGCTTTTCCTTAGTCCCCCTTCTAAGTCCATGAGGCCAGTTTCTCCACACCTTTGGTCTCCTCGTTTTTCACCGGAGCCGCTGGAACCTTCGGATCCGAGGCCTTCCTCACCCTCACTGCACAGACCAGTCAGATCCGAGTCGGTGGCTTCTTTGCGATCAACTTGGAGCTTATCAGACTTAGACATGGACAGGATGATGTGGAGATCCATTCAGGCCCAAATACAGATGAGAGTCTTGCCAGGCCCCTCTCCCTCTGGAGGGGGGACCTCCATGTCTTTTTTCCACCCATCTCTCCTTCCCTGATCCATACTTCGGCTTCAGGGCTCTTGGATCCGAGATTTTTCGGAGCTGGTAGCTCGGCTCCGACGGTTCCCCCAGCCTCTACTTCGGCTGTTACCTTGAGCTCCTCGGATCTGACTAGTTAGGAGCCGAGTGACTCTCGGAGCCACGGACAGGGAGTCGGACCTGAGGGAATGGATTCTTCGGCTCCGCCTCTTTTGGAGACACCTCTGGATTTGGCGACGACTCCCTTCATCCTGTCTCAAGGACAGCCCATGCCAGAGGATCCCCAGGTTATTTCCCCTGAGGAACTCCCTGCGACTCACATGTCCTCTTCAGAGAGTCCCACTGAAGAAGGTCACTGTAAGCGCAAGTGCAAAAGGAGGCACTTGGACACCCCCTGAGTCCCTCATTATGGACACTAACTTAGATGAAGGAGAAGGTTCCCTCAGGTCACCTCCCGAAGACGTCTCCTTCGGAAAAATCATGGAGATCCTCCGCCAGAGGGGAGGTTGTTCAGCCCCAAAACCTTCTGGGGATGAGTCAGTGTTCCTAGAGGTCTTTAGCATGGGCCCATCTACTTCCTGGGTGTCTTCGCCCAGTGGACCCCTTGGTGGACCTTATCACCATGCGGGCATGGAAGGAGCCTGACACCGTAGATCCCATCCCCAAGCGCCCCGACAAGATTTTATCTCCCCCTACAGACAGACAACCTTGGTCAAAAGGAGCCCCAGTTAATGCTATGTTGGTCGCAGCAGCCACCAAGAAGGAACTAGCGCAGGAGAGTTCCTCAGTCCACCCTCCAGACAAGGAGTCCAGGTCGGTAGATGAATTTGGGAAGTGTGTTTATTCCTCAACGACCTTTTCAATCTGTGTGCTGAACTATTTGGCACATGTGATCCGGCTTCAGCGAGACCTTGCATCGGAATTTGCTGAGTCGCCCCTAGAGTCCTTATCGCCGCAGGACAAACAGTTGTTCTCTGCGAAAATGTCTACTCTGAAGTCAGTCTCAAACATGTCTATGTGGCTCATTTCCCACGCCACGGAAGGAGCAGCTAGGGTGGCTGGTACAGGCATAGCCATGAGGCATCATGCCTGGCTCAGGTTGTGTCAGTTTGTGGACCCTTTTGAGGCGTCGTTTATTAATGCTCCCTACTACGGTTCTTCCCTTTTCGGGAAGACAGTATGTGAAACACTTGTCCAGAGCGAAAAAGACGGGAAGACTTTATCTGCTGTTGGGATCCACTTCTCTAACCCTCAGCGGACCTTCTCTAGGAATCGAAGAGGGCAAAAGAAGATGTGGTTCCAAAAATCTCAGTTTTCCCGGGATTCTCAGGACAACTATTCCCCCAGAGGCAGAGGGGGACAGGATCGACGCCAACCCAAAGGTAGATGGGGTCCCAGGAATTTTGGGTCTAGAGAACCTTTTTCTGATAGACCCATTCAGCAGCCCTGAGGGGTTGCCTGGCTGTTTACTGTGGAGGCAGTCGGGGGGGGAGATTGTCCTTACACCCAGCGGCATGGGAGTCCATTACGACAGATCGCTGGGTGTTACAGATTATATCCAGAGGTTACACTGTCCCATTTGTTGCCCCTCCAAATGTTCCAAAACACCTCCCGGATGTTCCACCAGCTCACAGGGAGGCCGCTGATCTAGAGGTTTCAAAGCTGCTTTAAAAACGAGCCATCGAACAGGTCCCCCCTGACCAGTCCGGATCAGGCATCTACTCAAAGTTCTTTTTAGTGCCAGAAAAGATGGGGGACCTCAGGCCCATTCTAGACCTGTCAACTTTGAACCTGTCTGTAGCCAAACAGAAATTCCGGATGGTCACCCTACAGTCCATTCTACCTTATCTCTGAGAGTGAGACTGGATGTGCTCGTTAGACCTCCAGGATGCTTACTACCACATCAAGATCCACAGAAGCTCCAGGAGGTTTCTGCGCTTCCGGCTGGGAGCCGGTCACTTTCAGTTCTGAGCCCAACCCTTTGGTCTCACCACAGCCCCCAGGGTGTTCACCAAGGTATTGGCAGTTGTAGCGGCTCACCTGAGGCTTCAGGGTATTCAGGTATTTCCTTACCTGGATGACTGGCTCTTCGCTGCGCCCAACAAGCGTCTGCTTTGTCTGGCCCGAGACTACTTTATTCGGTTGGCAGATCTATTGGGGATTACAGTCAGTGTTCAAAAATCCCAGTTGCAACCAGTACATGTTTTAGACTTCATTGGGGCACGGCTAGACACCTTGCAGATGAAAGTATTCTTAACTCCAGACAGGATCTTACACCTCAGGTGCCACATAGCTCAAATAGCGAACTTCAAGTCTCCAAAGGCGAGTGAGATTCTCCAGGGCACTGGGCTCCATATTGATTCTCCCTTGTGCGTGCCTTCATATGCGGGTTCTTCAATGGACTCCGGCTGTTCAGTGGTCTTGGTTAGACCTGCCCATGGAATTTCCGATCAGGATCAGTCACGTCTGCAGGTCGTCCCTTCTTTGGTGGTTAAATTCACCGGAGATTATAGAAGGACTCCCCTTTGCGTCATCTCCAGTCCACGCCACAGTGACCACGGACGCCTCCCAACTCGGGTGGAGGGGACACTGTTCGGGAAGGACAGTCCAAGGCACTTGGTCCCAGTCAGAGACCAAGTTGCATATAAATGTTTTAGAGACGAGGGCAGTGCTTTTAGCATTGGAAGCCTTTCACACTGTCCTCCCTCTCGGATGGATTGCAATTCAGTCAGACAACATGTCGGTTATCTGGTATATCAACAAGCAGGGGGAACCAGATCCTATCCCCTATGTCGCGAGGCCATGAGAGTGTGGGAGTGGGTGATGTCCACCGGTCGGTTTCTGATAGCAATGCACATCCCAGGGCTGTCCAACATTTTAGCGGACAGATTGAGTCGGGCTATTCTGATGCCATACAAGTGGTCTCTGAAACAGTCAGTAGCGGAGGAAATATTCCATGCATGAGGTCAGCCTTGCTGCGATCTCTTTGCATCTCCTTCCAATGCAAAGTGCAGTGAGTTCTTTGCTCTGATTCCCTCACCAGGGGAAGCCCCCAGAGATGCTGTAGTCCATGCTTGGCCCCCCCCGGGCTTCTATATGCTTACCTGCCATTGCCACTCATTCTGAAGTTTCTTCAGAAAGCTTGCTGATTGTGGTGCAAAGTTATCCTCATTATCCCGTTCTGGCCTCATCCTCATCAGGTTTGGTTCCCATTCCTTTGGTCTCATCTCTTAGCTCCTCCGTGGATTCTGGATCCCTGCCCGGATCTAATCTCCCATCCTTCAGGTGTCCACCCGCCCGACCTGGGCAGCCTCAAACTGACAGCTTGGTTGCTCCAGTTCCCTTGATCGCCAGGACTCCCGGTCTTTCATCCCCGGTAAAATCCATACTGGTGGCTTCTCTTAAAGATTCATTAGGAAACTTTATCACAGTAAATGGAAGCGTTTTTCCATTTGGGCCTCACGGAGAAACATAGATCCCTTTACAGCCCCTGTTCCAGTGGTGTTGGATTTCTTGTCTGGCATTTTTCAGCAAGGAGCTAGCTCTTCCACAGTGAAAGTACAATTGGCAACCATTTCTAATTTTCATGTTGGTGAAGACAACATTGCCTTAGCCTCTTCTAGGCTGTGTAAGGCTTTTCTTAAAGGCACTTTTCTGCTGCTCCCTCCTGTCAAGGATTCAGTGCCCCCTTGGTACCTTACTTTTGTCCTACAGGCATTGGTGGCTCCTCCATTCGAACCTGCAGCATCGGTGGGTTTAAAATTTTTATCCAGGAAGGCAGCTTTCCTAGTCGCCATTACATCTGCTAGGAGGGTTTCTGAGCTTCAAGCTCTGTCTGCCGTACCTCCTTATTTGGTCTTCCATAAGGATAGGGTCTCTTTCCGTATTAATCCTTCTTTCTTACCTAAAGTGGCATCTGAAGCAAACATAAACCAGTCCATTAATCTGCCTGTTTTCTTTTCTAATTTTCAAAATAAGGGTGAATACAAACTTAATTTGTTAGATGTTCATAGACAACTTCGCTTCTGTCTTCATAGAACAAAATCATTCCGCAAGTCTGACCAGTTGTTCTTTTCTTTTTCCAAACCCTTTTTGGGAAAAGCTATTTCTAAGGTTTCCTTGGCTAGATGGATCACTCTTTGCATTTCGCATGCCTACAAAGAAAAAATTTTTATCTCCTCCTGGTATTGTTAAAGCTCACTCTACCAGGTCCATGGCGACTTCTGCTGCTTTTTGGTCTAGGGTTCCTTTGGACGACATTTGTGCAACAGCAATCTGGGCCAATTCACATACCTTCATTTCCCATTACAAATTAGACATGATTTCTAGGGGTAGAGCATCCTTTGGCTCTGCGGTGCTCAGGAATATCCTTCCATAAGGGCCTCCCAGGACTGGAGTAGCTGGGGACTCTGTCCCACAGGTTGCAGAAATGAAGTTAACTACTTCAGATAAATAAGTTATGTACTCACTATAACGTTCCATCTGAGTAGATATACTTAATTTTTCTGCATCCTTCCCTTCCTCCTTCTCCCGGACCTTGTCCTGTACATACATAGGTTTGGTTCATTGGGCTGAGTTGCTTATTTATTTAGTTGCAGCAAACTTGATCTGAGGGAAGGTAGGAGATGGTAGTGCATTATGAGTAGGGGGAGGAGCTCGGAACTTGGAGCAGATGCTAGAAAAAAAGTTGCCGGCTTGGATCCGATATGGATCCGAATACCCACAAGTTGCAGAAAATGAAGTATAACTACTCAGATGGAACATTATGGTGAGTACATAACTTCATTTTCTTTTCTATTCCTACCTATGTAATATTCTGTAGACTCCACTCACCACAAATGACTACCATGGTGTGCAGCATGTTAAAAGACATAACACATGTGTATGCCTGACTACAGGGTAGTCACACACACAAACACTTGCCAGTATTGCGCTTGCAAGTCTTGCCTATGTAAAGGTTACTAGTAGAGTGGTAAGCAGTTGGGAGATGTGCCACAGAACCCATACAATTACAGTTAATCTGATTCTGCGTCTGAGCTGGGTAACATCACAGGAATGATTACTTGGAGTGGGGAGTGGGGAAAAGGGTGGTTTAGCAGATGACAAGGATAAAGGCCAGTGCAAAAGGTGGTTTCTCTTTGGAAAGCAGTAAAGCCCACTCTCATGGCAGGATGCAGACACAAATACACACACTCAGGGATTTGCAGACACACACACACACACACACACACACACACACACACACACACACACACACACACACACACACACACTTGCCAGTGGTGGGATGAGAACTCCTGCCTATCTACAGATCACTATTACAGTGCTACGCAGTTACGAGATGCGCCACAGAGATTACACATTTCCAGGCAGTCAGAATGCCTTCTAAGATTGAGGACATCAACAGGGATACTGCCAGTTAAGATGTACATAGTTGTAAACCTGTGTGTTTAAAGTAGGAGTCCATTACAACCTGTATACACAAGCAAGACACATCATCTGCAGGTAAGACATAGGGAGGCCTGAGAGGTGTATTTGTAGCACAACAAGCCCTGTACTGGAGTATGCCCATCTGTGGAATTGACTACTAATATCACTGTACAGGGTTACAGTGGGCATGCTCATACACTTAGACTCACAGGACTTGTTTGGATGCATTGACTCCAGTTACACAAGGTGACAGTTGGCATGCTCATAAACTTAGTAGCACAGGGCTGCTTGGGGTGCACTCTGACTCCAACTACACAAGGTTATACTGGGCATGCTTATACACTTAGAAACAAAGGGCTTGTTTGGATGCACTGACCCTAATTACACAAATTGACAGTGGGCACGCTCATACACTTAGTAGCACAGGGCTGTTTGGGATGCACTCTGATTCTAACTACAGAAGGCCACAGTGGACATGCTCATACACTGATACATACAGAACATGTTGTAATGGATTCCTATTGTAAACACACAGGTTTACAGCTATGTACATCTTAACTGTCAGTATATATGCACATCATACAGGTTTACTAACAGATACCTGTATGTGGCCCACAAATTATATATCTGCGTCTGTGCTGTGTGGTACACATGCATACATGTACATGAAATACTGCCGTATATATGTGAAGCATGCACACTCATGCATGTGTGGAAGTGACAGACAATTGGTTAACTGGGACACACAGGTGGATGCAAAGTACAGCATGTGTCACACACATAGCTGCCCTGAAAGGCATACGTTGATATCAGGTTGTGGACAGTGTCATCATAGTTGGAACAGTGGCATGTGCAAGTATAATATGTGAGCCCCGTTGTCTAATGGTACTGTGGTGCAGGAGTCAAGATGACCTCGCCCACCTGTGTTAGTAATTGTCATTATTAGCAGGACTGTTCCATTAAGTATATCTCACATTGGTCATCTACACAACATCTGCTGCTGTCCATCACCTTAGATGTAGCATTTGATACCAAGCACAGTACTGCCACTTGCAGTGATGTCATGGTACGAGTGGCAACTGCTTGACCAAAACAATGAGCCAATGTCCTGCTGTAATTATGAGGTTGTCCAGTGTCTGTCATTCTGGGATGACATGACTTAAAGAAGACAGACCTTTTGTCACATACCACATGCAGCCGTCATACAAGGGAGTGTGGATAATATCTAGGTTGTATTTACCCATATAGTGCCATTCCAAGGCAAATGTCCTAAGCACAGAAGTAACACCCTGACACCTACACGACAATTGCATTGGATGCTTATGCTCACCAGTGCTAGATGTGTGGCTTTCATAATCCACTTGCTCAGTGTAGAACCTACAATGGGGAATACTAACATCTGTGCAGTGAGGAACACCTGGCTGAAGGCTCCGTAGTGCACAATAGCACTACCACCATATAACTCAGATCCAAACGTGAGCCATAACACTGGTACGGACCACTCCAGGTGGTGGTGTCCCCATATTCATAAAGGTTACTCACAAGTAAAGACCTCTACTCCAACATAATTCATTACAGATGGGTCAGGTACAGGTGACAGTGGCAAAAGCTGCATTCTAGCTTGTATTGTCATATACACCCCCACCCTGTCCTCAGACTACCAACACACATCCATAAATGTGGTATGAAATATTATGGTATAACACTAAATAACCTTCAACTGGTGGACTATACCTAGCCCTACATCAGCTGTGCAAAGTACCCATGTACTGACACAGTTGCATAATGTGTTATGCAATTCAATAATACCACTGTTTTTAACCAGGTCAGTTGTACACATACCAGGGTCCCTTGGATGTTGTCAGCAGTAACACAGTTGACTGTTGCTATACACCAGTAAACAACACCCTCATGGTCGGATACGACCTAGACGTACCTGCCCTGGATATGTACATCATACACTCATACACCATACATGAAAATACCATAGCTGTTGTTGTCCTTTGTACATACAGGTGGCTGCATTCATTACACACATGCACATGGAAGATAGGTCCATGGCTGCTGAATGCTAACAGTACATAAGGTTTGATATCTATGTTGACAGAGGTAATAATCCCTCTCTACTGACCACCCATGACACCTATCATATCATACAACAATCTATGTGGCATGTATGTCATTAGAAACGTCCACCAAATGCAATGCCTACAAACATACCCAAATAACAGGACCATAGGCCTTACACACATGACCTGTATTGACAGACTCAGGGAAATACAGCTATGCTCTGTATGTTCCTGAGTAGTTATAGGCGATATGTTCATGACATGTACAGCCATGTGTGACCCACAGCTCCTACATATACCCCATGTCAACAATTGCAAGCCATGCATGCTGCGTGGTGTCTGGACATGAACCTTATTACCACAATAGCCACAATGTGCTGGGGTGAGATGTTTATAAGCCGCAAACCTCACACATGCTTGAACAAGTGTAATGCCTAGCTGAAACAGAGCACATTGCTGGCATTCTTTCAGTAATCATGAGGTGTGTGTGGCAAATATGAGGTGTGTGGCAAATATGATGTGCTCACTGTTGGCTATTACAGTGCCTTAGCTTCACAGTGGAACTGTCAATTAACAGTTTGTGGCATCATGACATGGAATATTGCTGTGTGTGTCGCTTGCTGATATGTGCCGTTGGAGTAAATGTCCACTTGGCTACTCAGTGAAGGTGGTTGAGTGTCCTACCGGTACATGAATAGAACATCCAATATGGTGTAATGATCAGCTAGGTTTCACACATGGTGTGGGGAAGATGTGGAATGTATCCTCTTGACCTGATAGTCCGCTTACTGATGGAGACTGCATATGTGTGCATGTATTGATGTGTGTTTAGATTCCATGTGTGTGGAGTGTCTGATGTTTGAAGGTGACTGTTGTCTTAGTACATCATGCAGTTGCAATGCAGCCTCAACATTGTCAAGAGTATATGGTAATATGCTCAAAGTACAGTAAGCTGTACTTTAGGTATGGATAGATGTTTGGACATAACTACTAAGTGGTGGGGCTACTTTGCAGATGAATGATTACTGAAGACATCTCACAGGTGTGTTACAACCATTCCTACAATAACCTGTGTAACTGCTAAGCTCTGGTGTTGTTAATTGAAGGGGAAGCCACACAAAGTAGAATGCAGTAAGGGTGACAATGAAGGCAAATCTCTTGACACCTGTAACAGAAACACCTCCCCTGTGCATATATTGTGCATATGTCAGCACAGTTGGCAAAGGTAAAAGTCAGTAAGCTTTGTAGTGAGTGCGATAGTGCTGTAACTCTGTAATACCTATCATGAGATAGGTAGGTGTTTGATTCCTAGTACTGGCAAGTGTGGGTGTGTGTGTGTCCATGTATGATGGGGAATACATCCCCAATGTTTTTTACTCTCCTGTACACTGTTGTAGACAGCTGTACAGAGTGAAGTGTAGAAAGCAAGACATAGGCAGTGGTTTGAATCTCACACATATCAAGTGTCTGTATGTGTGTGACTTAGGTGTATATCTTTGTGAATGCCACACTGTGTGTGTGTGTGTGTGTGTGTGTGTGTGTGTGTGTGTGTGTGTGTGTGTGTGTGTGTGTGTGTGTGTGTTTGTGTGTGTGTGTGTATGTGTGTGTGTGTGTGTGTGTGTGTGTGTGTGTGTGTGTGTGTGTGTGTGTGTGTCTCATCCCTGGAGTGAGGCCGTATTTTACCATTCTCAAATGCTAAAACCCCCCTCCCCACATCCACTCACTACAATCTAGTATCCCTGTTGATGTCATCAATCTTAGAAGGGCATTCTATAAACGTGCAAGCCCTGGGGTGAGGCTTGTTTTACCATAGTCTACTGATATACCCCCCTCCCCACATACACTCACCACAATCTAGTATCCCTATGGATGTTTTCAATCGTAGAAGGCCATTCTGACTGCCTATAAATGGGTAATCTCTGTGGCGCATTTTGTAACTGTGTAGTACTATAATAATTACTTGTACATGGGCAGGAGTTCTAATCCCAGCTCTAGCAACTGTGTGTGTGTGTGTGTGTGTGTGTGTGTGTGTGTGTGTGTGTGTGTGTGTGTGTGTGTGTGTGTCAGAGTGTGTGTTTCTGTGTCTGTGAATCCCTGAGTGTGTGGGTGTGTATGTGTGTTTGCATCCTGTCATGAGAGTGGGTATAACTGCTTTCCAAAGAGAAACTGCATTTTCAACTGGCCTTTACCCTTGTCATCTGCTGAACCACTCTTTTACCTCCTCCCCGCTCTGGGTAACTATACCTGTGATGCCACCCAGTATGGATGTGAGGCTCTGGCCACAGTAGCTTACTACACAGCTATCATGCTGTTGGACCATTAGATCAGTAAACATGTTTGAAACTTGGGAGAGTATGACTGTGATGTGGAAGCTACAAAGTGCATGCAGGTATTGTCATACAGACCTGTGAGTAGTCTAAAGTTACATATGGGACATTGACTGAAAGCACTGACATCCCCCTTGTAGTCTGTATATACACATTTGGCACATGCAATTACACCTGAAAGAGGAAGGCAGTACATCAAGATCAACATGCAGTTACTGGTGTTACACATGATCCATACTGGCAACAGTACAAACTGCATTTTAAAACTCTAGCACATGGTATGTCTGCAGACTATCAACACTACTCAACAATGGTAATCTACAATTATCTTCCTAGTATGTTCACCCTGTGCATCAGACCATATCACCATGTCCCTGCACCAGTGTTATGGATGACAGGGATGCGGCACAGGCATCATCATATGCACAGGGTGATAATGTTTGCCAGAGGCCTAGGCTGTACCATTGGATGACATCATGTGTGTGGGTTAAGGACTTTTATCTCATTGGGCGTGTGTGGATGTTATGCGTGTTTGTGTTGAGGTGCCCTACATTTGTTTCTGGTGTGTGTGTTTGTATGTGTGTGTGTGTGTGTGTGTGTGTGTGTGTGTGTGTGTGTGTGTATGCATGCACACTGGTCTGGCATGTGGTTGGCCTACACAGGGGTATTATTGACAGCTGCAGACAGTACAGGGCAGGTTGTACAGTTCACGGTGTCTGCCCACAGCCACGTGACCTGCGCCTGCCAGGGGTTGCACGGCCACTACCAGACAGAGGTCCAGATTGGGTACTGTCTGATGACACATGTCCACCCGAACCGTGTCCCTGTTGGAACAGTCCAGGACCATGTGCACATGGCCTGCAGTATCCTGGTGTTGACAGCACAGCACCAGCTGCACTGCTGCTGCTACCGCCACTATGGGAGCGGGCATGTGAAGTAGCATGTTCATGTACACATTCAACAATTGGTGTAGCTGGCCTACGTCCATATGCTTGATGCCTTACTCCCACCAGATGTTCTAGCAGAGACATTCCACGCTTGAGGATCAACATGCCACAGTCAAGGACTCCCACCATGTCACACAATCATCTATGCAAAACATCTGCAAGCTGATGGTGAGCATTTGCAATTGCCTGGATGTTGTCAGTTAAAGAACGGACAGCAGCCCTCTGAAGCCTCAGACCTTCTCTGTTGTGCCATTCAAAACGTGCCTGTGCCTCCATTACAGCCTGAAACATGCGTCTGGTGACACCAGCTGATGTGCTATGTCTTGCAGGGGCATGTTGGCCAGAAGCCCCCCTATGAGCAGCCCTGGGCACATGCTTGTGTGGGACATCACCAGTCAGTTGACTGGGATCATGGTGTGCAGACATACCTTCCATAGTCTCCACACTTTCCTGTTCCATGCTACCACCTGCCACCTGTCCTTCCACTATGGCCACTGGTGATGGGGTATGTGTAGGCATGACAACTGTGTGCGTGGATGAGGGGGGATATAGGTAGAATGCCAACCAATGGCACAGATTCAGCCCCTGACGACCCTGCCTGTGCCTCAATCATACTTTTATCATTGCTAGAGTTTGTGGGGGACACTAACATCATTTGGACCACAGGAGGCCAACACACCTACATCAACACCTGTGAGGGGCGGACAAGAACTATACATTACAAGTAATACATCACAGTACAGACACACAGAGACAGACATACAGAGACAGACACACAGGCAAACACACAGACATAGACAGACAGACACAGACAGACACATGATATGGCACCCAACGGCATGCAACATGCATGTGACATGGCAGAAGACATTCAGCTTAGACAATTATAGTGGTAGTTATCATACATTTCTGGGTTGCACACAACAGCATGCATGTGTTATGGCAGAAGGCATGCCACTTACACAATTATAGTAGTAGTTAGCATACATCCCTGTGTTGCACAATTTGTGTTATTAGGTTATGCCCCAAACCTGCAACACAATGCATGCACTGTGCACCGTTGCACCACACTGCCATGTTTTATGCACCATACCCCACATCGTAACAGACCATTGCTGACCTGGGTACATCTGACAGTGATGGCCACTGCCCCTATGTGTGAGGAGGACATGAGCAGAAGGGTATGGCGAGTGAATACTATGTTTGCCAGAGCCCTAGATTGCCTATCTCCCCATAAACAGCATGTCTGTTCAACATTATTCTGCTTACCCCTGAGCTGAGTCTACAGACAATGTGCATTTGGCTGTACACACATGTTTGACATGGCTTTCCCTACTTTGCAATGATGCCACAGACTAGCACAGGTTAACAGTACACCGGCCTGATGTGTGGCATATGACCTTGCCAATCACATGTAGTATGACATGTCTTCTGCTGACATGATGAATGACATGCATACATGTTTAACACAATGGTGTCTTTTCAAATATACAGTGAGGTACTGGTGTCCCAATGCAGGGATGTGTTATATTAGCATGGACCTTCAGCTGACGCAATGTTGTCAGTCCACCCTACAGATATACAGTGACATACTGCACATTGAACTGATGTGCATAGCCATTGCAGGGCATCATGTGGCTTCACTATTGCTATACAGTGTGAGTTATAGACACAATTCATAGCCATGACTGTGTTCAGATACAATACTTATCTAATGTGGAATGTGACCCACATCAGTAAGGTGTATACACACTAAACCCTAATGTGGAATGTATGGCACAGGTCACTGAAGGGTATACAGATGACACCCCTGCACATCTGCAATTATATTGTGGATGCCTGCAACTATGCCCAGACATGGGTTACTGTGCAGTACGCCATGTTCCACATGCCATCTGTGTACCTCACACACATGAGGAGCAACCATGACAATGATGTCTGACACCAGCAAGGTGAATGTACTGTATCTGTGGCCTGATGTGGTTGTATGTGTATGTCGTGCAACACATGAATGTATTTGGATACTGTATAGGTTGAAGCTTTCATGTCATGACACACTCAAAATGTTCACAACATGTTTTGTGGTGCTTTGATGTCATGCCTACACAAGGTGTGCACAGCCCTGTATGATGTTTAGTGTGTCAGATCTGCAATATAACCATTATACAAAGGCCATAGTTGTATTGTGTCGAGCCAATGTACAACAGGGTGTACACACATTTGCATCCCTTCTACTGTCTGTGTTGCTTCATGTCTATGGCCATCCTCCATGGCCATGTGTAAACATGTTTTGTCCAGTGGTTGTGATGGGCATCTATTTCATATGTCAATGTTGTCCCATATGACATACACCCGTAAATGTCATATGCTCCACTGAGGACAGGTTTATGCAGGCAAAGGGTGGTATGTTTGTGATGTGAGATATCATGTTTTGCAGGATAGTTAACCAGTGTTGCAGTCAGCCCACAAAATGTCATGGACATGTCAGATAGCAGATGACATTGTGTGACATTCATAGCAAGGGTATACTCCACAAGGATGAATCCTGTCGGTTTGTCATAATCCAGCTCCAAAACATATAGAGTGTGTGCACGTGTGGTACTGATCTGTAGTACATGTCCCTACAGTGAACCACACCTCCACCATTGTATTTACAGCTGTTCACATATCTGGCAATGACAGTTTGTAAGGTTTAGTGTAGGTGTTTCATATAGTCTTCAAATATTCCACATGGGTAACCACTGTGATGCATTGCAGGTCTGACCTGTATATATTAACAGGATCACCATACATAATGTGTATGTGTATTAAATGGCCACATGGTAGATAGCATGCATTTAATATGATCTGTGTATTATAAGTAATAACAAACTCACCAGGAACAGGCTGCTGCCGCTGCGAAATGCCAGAGGTACCTAAATAGGAGTGTCAGAGCAGTAGGATCATTATCCACACCTGTGTGATAGCTACAGGGTGAAATGTGCATGTCGGCACATAAGCCAGTACAATAGACTATACTATGCAGTATGCACATCTGTGCATACATAGAGTAGCAAACTATAGCATGTGTGCATACATGCCTTACACATGATGTTAAATTAAATATTGTACAGTAACACATGTATCTATATTAAATATAGTTGTGTTATATGTGCAGTAGTGACTTACCAGCCAACTCCTGGCTCAGTGGTTGTGAGACACCCACCTCCACAATACCAGCTGAAGCTTGTGGATGGAGTTCTGTAAGTGTCCCCAGGGTGGCCAGGAGCTCCTCAGTACATGTGAGTGGGGGCTGGGTGAGTGGCCCCCCCACCTGTTGCAGCTTGTTCCCTGGCGATTCCGTTTGCACACTGTTTCGCCCATCTAATTAAGTCAGTGCAGTGTCGGTGCACCTGCTGATAGGTGTGAATATGGCCGCCAACATCATTTACCCTCCTGTGAAGTTCCTCTCACTGGGCATCCCGGTGCTGTGCATCCTATGGCACATGTCTGAAAAGTGTCTCATGTTTATCAAGGAGGTATGGAATGAGGACCTCATCCTCCATGTGGCTCTACGGTGGCAGCCTGGCACACAGCATACCTGCCAGACATTATGACTGTGACAGGTCACAGTAACTCACAGAGAAGTACAGAAGTACAGCTGCACATACATGTGTATCACATTTATTATAACTACAAATATGACTTTGCAAATCTGCATGACACTAACACCACTGGCATGTTTAACTCACACTCATTTGACACTTACTGGTGATTTCATGTTATCACCATATGTGTGTGACAAGTGATGACATTGCTCATACTCCATGTGGATGTTGTCTTGATGTGGGTATGTTTGTTTGCCTATACTGGTGTCTTTACCTATTAGCACATAATTGGATGTGTTGACATTAATGCAAGAGACCTTAATGCTGTGTATATGTCACATATATAGTCATACACAGCCTTAAGGGACATGACCTGTGACCCTGCAGACTTGCTCACAGCAAGTTGTACATGTATGTCTTTTGCCATATACATCTACATGACACTGTACAGCAGTATAGCATCCTGCCATGTATTTCCTGTGTTGCACATGTGAAACACATGGGACAATGGCTAGCTTGATTGTATTTGCAGGGTTGGATGTCACCTATAGCATGCATGGTCATAGTGAACTAGTAGGCTATATGCCCTGGGCCATGTATGAGCATAGGCTGAAAGGTTACCTAGCTGTAGCCAACAGACAGGTAACTTTCAGTGGCCAGTTCAAGCAGTGCCACAGAACTGATCCACAGGTTTACTGATATATTTGCTATGCGGTCATCACACCATGTCTCAAAGAGGGGCAGTGTGCAGCTTTGCTGGACAGGGATGCAATTATATGGCAGGAGTATGTAAAGTGTATGGGATAGGGATATGTCAGACATGTTATGATCCTTGTACTAGAAAGGTGGATGTCCATGAAGTATGCATTTATTTGAAATCAAGATGTGTAAGTGTAGAATGTCCATAGGTTCATAGAGTCATAGGTTCGTACTAGGCTATCTGCCCTAGGGCATTTATAAGCCTAGCCAGAATGTATTTGGCTTTCGCCACCCATTTTAAATTTATTTTGCTATGCCCTTTTTTGAGGTTAGTATACTGTGCCTCTGTCTAACAGTGACACAGAAGTGATACCCAGGGTAAACCTACGATCTCCCATCCACTCATCAAGATTCCTCTTGAAGAGAGTCAATGAGGGACTCTGCCTAACCTGGACTGGGATTTTATTCCAGAGTGAAGGGAGCCTCTGGGTTATGAATCTGTCCCTCCAGCATGTCCTATTTATTTCAGTGCTGAGGTTCAAGTCTCTTGAGTGTGTAGCTCGATGGGATTTGCATTTTCTGAGGTGCAGCATGTCCATTAATTCCGGGTTGGACATGGCTTTATACGTCAGGCACAGATCACCTCTGAACAGGCGGTATGCCACTGAGTAGAGCTGGAGTTTCTTTAACCGGGCAGCATATGGCATCTGTTTGAGCCCTTTGATCCTCTTGGTGAGGTACTTTTGGGGTCTTTCCAGTTGCTGCAGGTGTCTGGTAAGGTACATCCCAAAAGGGGCATTGTACTCAATTATGGGCCTGATGAGGGATGTGTAAAGAGGCACGATGACCTCCCCTGATCTAGATGTGAATCCCTTCATGATTAGGTGGGCTATATAAAATGTTTTTCTAACCACTTTGGCCACGTGGTTGTCAAATGAGAGATTGCTATCAACTTCGGTCCCCAGGTCCCTAATTACTTCTTCTGTACTTAATGGTTTACCACCTATGTGGTAATTTGTGGGCACTTTGTTTTTGCCAAAGGGGATGACTATACACGTTTTGGCATTTAGCTTGAGGCCATGGCTCTGGCACCATTTGTCTGTTTCTATGAGGCCCTTTTGGAGGATGCTTGTGTCGGCTGGAGAGTCGATTATGGCGCCCAGTTTGCAGTCATCTGTGAACTTGGTCAGCAACAGTCCTTCCGTGTTGGCCTGTACCTCCGAGAAATATATACCGAACAAGAGAGGTCCCAGGTCTGAGCCTTATGGGACACCACTTGTAACTGGTTTGGAGTCCGACATGGCTCCAGCAATTCTAACCATGTGGGTTCTGTCCTTGAGCCAGTTTGCAATCCATCTAGTTACATAGGTGTTTATATTTAAGCTGGTGAGCTTATCTATAATGCCCGAGCGGGGTATTGTATCATGTCCAACATCTCTGGGTTAGACATGTCTTTATTCAGGGTAGGCATCATGCTACACAGTGGAACTAGGGTTTGGGAAGGCCAGTGTAGGCCACCTGAACATGGCCAATAACCCTTAAAGGAAATATGTGATCTATTATGGGTCAATTGAGTGTTGAGTATGGGTGAACAATGATCTCTATATTCATGGATGGCACCCTGTCATGATTTAGGGGTGCCACTTACGACTACCTGACTGGTGTGGTGAAGTGACTATCAAAGAAAAGATTACTGTCCAGCTGGATCCCATACACACACAGTTTCCATTATGTTGCCCGCTGCCTAGGTGGTAGTTCATGGGTACAGGGTTTTTAACATAGGGGATGACAATGCAATACTTTGCAGTGAGAATGTGGCCATACATCAGACACCACACATCTGACCCACAAAGGCCCTTCTGTATATTGCCCACAGCACTCACTGAGTCAACTATAGCTCCTAGTTCATAGTCATTTGCAAACTTCAATAGGCAGATGCCTTTTGTGTTAGTCTGTGTGGTATAGATTTAGATAACAAAGAGGGGGAGTACCAGGACTGAACTCTGTATTACTGTAGCTGGCACTGGTTTGCTGTGCGTGTATTAGTCAGACACCTTCTGTAGTGTTGGTTCTGCCAGCGGTCCAGTTGCCAAACAATTTTGTGACATAGGAATATACACCTAGTTAACTGAGTGTAGCTGGAACCCAGTATGGCTGATGGTGTCCTAAGACCCGGCAAGGTCAAGATCTGCTGTGTGAATCAACCTTACTGTCATCTACATCTACATCTGTACTGACTACATCACATAAGTTGATCAGGGTTCTTGGCCTTACAGACCAGACTCAGCAGGGTAGTAGTGCACTATTTCACATGCAGCTATGATTGAACATGATGTGTAGGTGGAGAGCAAATTGTTCTGACGTTTGTGTAAAACACATCCTGGGATGTTGACAGTTCCCATGCAAGCTGTATGTATGGCTTTAGAGAGTGCAGCCTGTACCTGCATAGTTGTTATTACAGGGACTCTGTAGTGTACATGAATATATAAATATATGTACCTGTTTGGGGGGGGTGAGAGTGGGTTTAAGTTGTCACAGACCCTATCTGGATGAACAAGTGCTATTTCTGTAGGTACAGTACTTCTCATGCCATAGTGCTTTGAAGCAGGGCAGGTGTTGTCGTTGCCATCACAATTCATGACACAGCTATAGAATGCTCTGTGGTTGGCCTCATGATATGTGGCCGATTAGTTTCACAGTGGCTTTGTGTGGTCTTATATAATGTATCTAAATCTTACTGAGGCTGACCAGGGATCACCTCCACTCGTGTGTTCACTCTTGCAACAGTTTCTACCCTCTGTGGTACAGTTTATGGCAGGGTACCACCAGTTTGCCTTCCTGTTTGTGTTTGGTTGAATCTTGGTTCTGTTTCAATAGCACAATCACTGCACTAATATGAGTGCTTAAAGTGCATTTGTGCAGGATTCAGCATTTGCACATGCATTGTCCATCTGCATGGGTGTCATGACATTCACCACTTCTGTCTAAAGAAGCATAACATTGGCTTTGGAGACTGACTATGTGTAGCATACTGTTAGCCCTGTTTGTGTGACTATGGTGATCCAGGTCATTGTGGGGATGAAATCCAACATGCATTGAGCACAGGTGTTAGTACATGAGTAGTCTTCCCAGTTAACAGTGGGATAGTTGTGAGTAGCCATTATTATGTTTTTTTGTCTCAAACCTAATATTCCCCATTACAGCACAATATGACAGTTGGGAATTCAGAGGCATGGTGGGTGATCTGTAGCAATGTGCAGTTTGGATTCCACTTTGGCAAAGAGGTAGTTGCTCAGCATAATGCATCTGATGTTATGCATGTGCAACTAGCCTGGGGGGTGTGCATATCCTTTAGGAATATGGACACACGTGTGGCCTTTGTGTTCCAATAAAGGATAATGGCCAAGAGGTGAAGTATGTGTTATAATATGGTCATGCAGAGGTGCTCTCTGGAGCCTTGAACCATATCCCACAAAGTATTTACCCTCATCCTTAGACAAAGAATACCATTCCACGCACCATGTCAAAGCCAACCTGTAAAATCCTCCTCCTCATCTTGCCGCTCATAATTATACCATACTTTCTAACTAGCTATGAACATCTGCCATTTTCAGGCTTCCACTATCCAAAATATCAAACCAGTACCCCCTCACCTCCGCTTATTGCTGAACTCTCCCCCTACTATACAACCCCAAAAACTACAAATTCCAACAACCTGTATCTTAATAAATTGTACCAAACAACCCCAAAATCCAAATATGGTCGAAAACTACTAATTAAAGTCCTGAGACTACTAGCTTACCTAAGAAAAAAACATAACCAAAGATGGAGACATCCATCCTAATCCAGGCCCATCCTCAACTTCAGACTCTACCAGCCCTCCACTCTCCCACAGATCGGCTAACACCCTTCTAATTTGTCATTTAAACATAAGAAGCCTAAGCAACAAGGTACATAACCTGCATGCTGTGTTAGCAACCTACCTCCCTGACATAATGTGTCTGTCAGAAACCTGGCTTAAGCCATCAACCAAAGATAATGAGATCCTGCCACCCAGGTTCAATATACTCAGGGTTGATCGCATAAAGAAAAGGGGAGGTGGGATAGCTGTCTTATACAAAAGCACACTTAACATCATATTTAATCCCAAGCAACCACCCCAGGTCTCCAATGCTGAAATACTAGCTCTAAAACTACAACTAAACAATCAAAAAAGCATAAATATAATTGTGATCTATATCCCCCCTGGGAATAATTCGGAAACAATGGAGATCATTCTAAATTGGATAGCTAACAACTATCCTCAAGAAACTATTGTTCTGGGCGATGTTAATATTGACTGGAACCAATGTTCTGCACAGTCCAACCCCATCTTTATAAACCTCAATGGATTCTCACATATCCTCCACCACCAGACTAGGAAATTCTAACCAAAAAGAGAGTATTCTTGATTGGATACTCACCAACAGCCACCCCCATAAGTATATGTCTGGGACTCACCCCAATGATCATAGTGATCACCTGATCACATACATTATGAAAGACAAAACCATCAGCGCTAGTTTGCCTATCTATAGGTCCGTCAGAACCAAGAAAAACGTTGAGCCAACAAAATTTCACATGGAACTCAAATCCTGTAACTGGTCAAAGCTAAAGTACCTTTCCCTAGATGAGGCAGTGTCATTCGTTAATAACACATTCCTTACCATACTTGACTCTCATGCTCCAAAACGATCACTCAGAATTAAAACACAACTAGCACCCTGACTAACAACAGAGTCCAAATCTAAAATAACAATTAGAGATAAAGCATGGGACAAATGGCGTACTACCAAGTTACCCCTAGATCGCATTAAATTCCAACAACTAAGAAACAAGACTAAAAAAGCCATCACACTTGACAAGAAAAACTACTTTTACCATCTGCAACATAAACACCAAAAATAACCCTCAAAAGTTCTGGGCAGGCTTAAATAAACTTCTCCAACCAGGCAAATCCTCCACTCCTACCCCAGGAACATTATGCGATAAAGGCCCAGAAGAAGTAGCAAATACCTTTAATACTTTCTTCACCGAGACCATTCAGTCCTTAGCTAACCAACTATCTCCTCCCTCCTCCACATCAAAAAATGCTACACCCAACTCGCTACTCTCTTTTAACCTCCAACCTGTGTCCACATCCTTTATCAGATCCCTAATGAAAAAGCTAAAGCCAACCACCCTTTCTGCTGATCTTCACCCAGCCGAATATCTGCAAATAGCTGCAGATGTCATAGCCTATCCTATCTGGATTCTAATTAACAGAACCATAACCAAGGCCACAATCCCCTCAATATGGAAAATATCCTACGTTATACCACTCCATAAAGGCGGCTCTTCCACAGAACTATCAAACTACAGACCAATAGCCATACTATCACCACTTGCCAAAATTATGGAAAGGTGTGTGCACAACCAACTAATGTTCTATCTCACCCAGAACAAACTACTAACCGACTCTCAACATGGATTTAGACCCCATCACAGTACGACCACTGCCCTCCTCTCTTTTACCGAAAAAATTAACCATAACCGGAATAACAAAAAAATATCCTCAGCTCTCTTTCTGGACCTGTCGAAAGCCTTCGACATGGTAAATCACCAGCTACTTCTCCACACTCTGAAAACCCTGCATCTAGAAAATGCAGCTCTTGACTGGTTTCAAGCCTACCTCACTGGCAGACAACAAGCAGTACTGTGGCAGAACAAGCTCTCTTGCCTGTTACCAAATACCATAGGAGTTCCTCAAGGCTCCATATTAGGACCTCTTCTCTTTTCAGTCTTTATAAATGACCTCCATACAGTTATCCCTGAAGCCACCTGTATTCAGTATGCAGATGACTCAACTCTAATATGTTCCAATGCCTCTCTAGAAAACCTACTATCTACAACCCAGAGCAGTTTTACTACAGTTGAAAACTGGCTCGCTGACCATCACCTGATCTTAAACCCAAATAAAACCAAACTACTTCTCTTCTACCCAACAAATAAACCACCTATCACACATTTCACTATACAATCCAACAATGGGACCATCATCTCCCCAGACTCCTACACAAAGCTACTAGGAGTAAACATTGACAATAAACTTAGATTTGATATGCATATCAACCAAACCATTAAATCAGTAAACACGAAACTTGGGTCCTTATACAGGATAAAAATCTTCCTAACCCCAACTGCCAGAGCGGCCACTGTCCGCTCACACCTTCTCTCTACCCTACTATACGCCTCTCCTGTGCTTACTAACCTTAACAAATCTGACCTAAACAAATTCTCATCTTGTTATAATCATATTGCCAGATTTGTAACTGGCTTGCCCTACAGAACATACATTAACCTGAAAAAACTTGGCTGGATAGAACTTCCAAATCTTCTCCAGCTGTACCAACTCATAGAAGCATTTAAAATCCTTAAACAACCTGAGAACACCCCTGCTCTGAAAAATATAATAATTCCTTACACCAATCTAAGTTGCCTTTGTTCAGCAAATAGACTCCTTGTCCAAACAATTAAATCTTACAACCTAGATGGTGACACTCTGTTTGCCAATACCATTGGAAAAATATGGAACTCCCTCCCCAACAACCTCATGCTTATAACTTCACCAGTTGAATTCAAAAAGAGTCTAAAACTCCATTATAAGTCACATTGGCTTTGTCCTTGCACAAACCCAGACTAGCTCCTTGACGTTAAACCAAGCCCATACTAGTTCTTAGTATAATCCAATCCTAAAAAGAACAACCTAGAGAGGGAATATCCAACTTCAAAAAGAACATTGTATCTTAGCCAAATTCTAAGCTATAATTTGTCCTAATGACTTTGCTAGCATGTTTTTAAAGTACTGTATAATGAACTGTAGTATTCTGTGTTTGCTAGAGCATGGTAGTTTACGATAGTATGTAAATTGCTTTTTTTTTTCTTTTTTTTTTTTCATTTTCTTGTTCATCTTAAACTCTATTATGTAACTATCTGTCATTGTGACTCTGTTGGAGCTTTCCTCCCCGGGCCTCTGCTGAAAATGGACATGTATCCAGTCGGACTATCCCGGTCAACAAATGTAAAATAAAATAAATAATAAATAAAATTTCAGTCACTGTACAGATATGTTATCCATGTTAAGGAGTGACGTAAGTGAGTCCATATTGAGTTTCCAAAATGTATCATTGAGTAGCTAGATAGTCATTAGCTAGATATTCATTTTATTGCTTGGCTGTCCCTGTTACAGCAGTGGAATTGTCACTTGAACCTTGCATGATGAAGGCACTATAGGGGAAGCATGAGCCCTAGCCAGTATCCAGATTCGCAGGGGTGACAGGTGCAGGCCCTGTCTGGCAAAGCATCATGGTCTGTCAACCATGTTATCCCAGGCAGAGAGATACTGGATACCCTTCGGATTACACCAGTACATTAGACAATTGGGAAATACAATCCTTTTGTCACTGTACTGCAGTAGCACTTTGGGCAATGGCAGACTGCTACCCAGGCCTTGGGACATACCTGCATGGGCTACAAGACCTGACAGTTCCTACATATGTGTTTCTATGCAGTCCAGGATACGACATCCCAGGTCATGCACAACAACATGGAATATGCCAGAGCCATGTGTACAGTTCAAAAGGTGGTCTGAGTGTATGGGTATGTGGCTAATCATGGCAGACAGGCAGCTGACAGTATGTTTGCCCTCGTATAGCTTGGTATGTGACATAGTGCTAGACTTTGCATTCACAAATGAGTACTGTTGGGCACGTTTCTGACCATGTGTTCTGAGGAGTGGCACAGTTTTGTAACCTATGTCATACAGTTTGTGTATTTTGTTGTCTGTCTATTCCAGCTTGGGAGGTCCCTTGCTAGGCCAGATACTTGTAAGCCTCTGTGAATCTGTGTGCTTTCTGGTGGTATGTGTGGGTGTCCTTACTGTGTTCTGGTAAGGGTATGTGTTGAGTGTGGTGATGAGATGTATGTGTTAACCTACACCGCATGAATGTCCAGTCCAGTCATGGCTGTAGACTGGATTGCCTCCAACTCGCCTCTGTAGCTGAATCCCAGACAATGTGTGGGGTGTGGTTTTAGGTGGGTTTGGCTGTGTACATGGCATAGAGATTGCATTCCCCCAGGATGACCACATACACAAAGCTGACATTACTAAACACCTGTAGCTGACTAGTGGACATGCCTGTATAAGCATTCAGTACTACAAGTACCAAGTACTGTATTTAGTTTACTTATTGCTTATGAAGATGTTTTAGACGGTGATGCTTACAAGTACATTTTTGAGTTATGGACGTGAAAACACTGCACTGACTATTACAGAAACATAGTAGCTAACTTTAGCAGCAGTCCTCATCTGAGCAGCACATCACATCCTGATAGTTGATTACAGATGATGCAAGTGTCAACAGGTCTGTATCCTTTTCTGGGTATATACACACATATCCACCAGAACCATGAGGTCTGTTGGGCACGGACACCCACTCCCCAAACAGAGTCAAGTATCAATAGACTCTGCTGCCACTATCAACATGATCAGGATATAATCAGATAGCGGAAGCCATCACCTGTGAATCAGCTGTTACACATGAGCAGCAGTCTCCTACATCTTACACTCCTACTGAAGATGTTACACTGGAGTTAAAGATGATATGCAACTTGTTTCATTAGTAGTACTGTACACAACCTTACATACAATATTTGGAAGCAGCTGTTAGGTTGGCAATGAGAGGTTAGGCTACACAAACATGAAAGTTCAACCAGTGGGTCTCTACTCTCAATATCCACTCTATGTAGGTATGCACATAGCCTTTTGGCCCAGCCCTGTAACAAGGGTCACAACACATTTGCATAACATGTACACATGCACAGCTGTTATTGCTTGCAAACTATACTAGAGAGGTGGATATTACATGTCTTGTGTGCATGGATAGTTACCTAGCTCTTCCAATTGTCTTTGCTATCATGCTGCTAAACTGTCAGATGAATACAGTTCATATGTATCCTGTTATTGAGTATTGTAATTGCCAACAGACATAACTAATGTTTGCATAACATAACACAAATGCTATCTAAAATGGAATACAGATGAGACAGATCTGAGTAGGATACTGTACATTACAGTTATTGGCACATTATCCCACAATGCAAATCATATTTGCAAAGTAAGCCCACCTTTGACATGTTCATCTCACTAATACACCTGTACATATGTCTACAGTTACAATATATCAACATATACTGTCCCCTGTTATAGCACATACTTGTTGGACCAACCCTGACACAGACAGTGACTGGAACAGAAATAATGAATTGCAAGCCCAAATATATCATCTCTTGTGATGTATGAGGAGTTTGCCATGTGACCTGCAGCAGTACACACATAGAATACTACAGGCATAACTACTGCTCAACAATACATTACTACAAGATAGCTATTTCCACTATGTGCATTGATTACATTGTAATTATTACAGAACAGGTACTACATACACAGACATACTACAATTTATACATACCTTATTGGTAATTTGAGGTGCAATTGAGTGGTATGTTATTTGTTTTGGTCTTTGTTTTATTTCTTTTTGGGGTATTTTGTGATGCTCTGCAGGTATATACAGATGGTTTGAATGTGTGACAAGCTATCCTTTCATAGTTAGAGATCGGTACCATGTGCTATCCTGATCACCAATTTGTGTTCCAAAGTAGTTAATTGCACGCACATCAGCTGTTTAGCTACTCCAACAGCATATACCATGGCAACAGTAGAGTATAACTGAGTACTCCAATTGGGCGTTGTCCCTTTGCCTTACTTGTGAGGAAGACAGCCTGGAAGTGTGGTCTAAAATCTATTGCAACAGCTGTATGGAGACAAACTCAACTATATTGTGTGGGATGTCTAGAAGTTATGGTCTACATGTGAGTACTGCTGTTATATTTCTGAACTTTGCTACTTGTGCAGGGTTTGTCTGTACCTAATACTTCTGCATATGTTTCAGTCTGGCCAGGTTGTTTGACCAGCTCAAGACTGTATGGATATGCATATAATGTTAGGGGTCTTGCAGTGTGCTCACCAGACATCTTTAGTTTGGTGTTAATGTGTATCATACTGTGCTAATAATAAGTAATTGGTAACACTTCCTGGTGTAATTACTTTTCAACCCTCTGAAACAAGATTCGTTCAAACAAACCCTGTAACATCAGCAGCTGTTCCATTATATAACAGCAACTATTTCACATAGGGCCATGTTAGTGTGACTCTGTCCAGGTATGTCAAGGTTTCAGCAGATGTCATACAGTGGGTGAATAATTGGTAATGTTGTGTAGACACTGCTTTTATACATATTCTGTATGTGTGTGGGGGGATGTAATGGGATCCTATCTCGCCTACATTCATAACAGATGGGCTCGGAGCCGATCCATCGGCACCGACTCGGCCACTATGCACTAGAACGAAGTCTCTCATTGGCTGGGCTACCCCTTATCCCAGAATGCACCACACCTGCTTCCCCAGATCTCGTTTGCCGCTTTTCAAGCTGGACGTGGTCTCGACTTGGCTGGAGCTAAGTGTATTTTCTTGACCTTTTTGGTCTTTTTGACTAGGGTTTCTGTCAGTTTTTCAACAAACAGCTGTTTTAACAGCTTTGTGAGCGTTTGTTTTCAGTTTGTGTGAATTTTAGGAATTTTTCATATTTTCGCGCTTTAGTATACTGGGCAAGGCCCGTTTAAATTAGAGGGCCTTTGCCCTTTGCTGTGTGTTACTTTGTTGTGTGACTGAAATCGTTGTTTCTCAGTTTTTCTGTTGTATCGGGCTAAGCCCGTTTAAGTTAGAGGGTTTTAGCCCGTATATTAGTCTACTTCTGTATACTGTATTTGAATTTTTTCTATCTGTTATCTGTTTTCAAGCTTGTTTCAAGATGTCTAAGGAGCAGAAATCAGGATTTAAAAAATGTGCAAAATGTAATTATAAAATGTCTATTACAGACAGCCATGCTGTCTGCGTGTATTGTTTAGGGCCTAAACATCTTCAAGATACATGCAGTGTTTGCCATGCTTTTTCTTCCAGGGTCCTTCAGGAAAGAAAAAAACAAGCTAATTCTTAGAGGTCTTATTAAGCCTTCTTTTGAAGAAGCGTTGGCTTCTTCTCCAGCTTCTAAAAAGAAAAGGTCGTCGGCTCCGACCAGCCTGTCGGGCCCGACACCCAAGAAGCATAGATCGTCGGCTCCGACCAGTCCGTCGGACCCGACATTCAAGAAACATGGATCGACCTCTTCTCCCTCAGCTCCAATGGCTTCGGAGCCGATGGCTGAAGGGTCTGCCTCGGTGCCTCTTTCCTCGGCTTCATTGGTGTCGGAGCTGCAGGTTAGTGCACCGAGAGGCCAATCACCTACTTCCGCCCCTGTGGTTTTGGAGCCGTTGGAGGTGTGCAGCTCAGACTCTTCCCCCCTCGGCCCCGGAGCTGCCTTCGGCACCGACACCTTTGCAAACGGTTCCGATCTCAGATCTGATAGTGTTGGAACCTTTTCGGAGCCGGTCCCCTGTTTTATCAGAGCCGAGGCAGAAGTCTTCTCGGCCCCAGTCTATCTCCTCCAAATCCTCTAGGTTTTCGGATTCGGATTTGGATAGGGTTATCCAGAGGCTGTTCCAGTCCCCAGTTTTTACTAAAATGATCTCGGCTCCAGCCCACTCGGCTTCGGAGCCGATTCCCCATTCCGTGCATTTGATTCCTCCTCCGACCTCCTTGGAGCCGTTGGAGCCGGTGCTGGTAGAACGCAGCGGAATCGTCCAGTCAGAGCAGAGACCCTCTCGGAGTCTCTCTGCTCCGACCTTCATTCCTACCTTGTCCTCGGTGTCAGGGTTTGGTACCGGGTCTTCCTCGGTGGGGGCCGAGGGCAACACTGTGGAACTGGCCTCTTCGATGCCCAGTCTTCCCCTCGGAGCATCTGCCGCAGGTATTCCTGGTACCGTTGTGGTCTCTCAGCAAGTGCCCTCTGCAGAGTCTGGAGGTCCTGCTTTTGAGGCCATGAGGAGTGCGCTGGCCATGACCATGCTGGTTCAGCAGGTTTCTACCTCACCGTCCCTAGATCTGGGTACTGGTGCCTCTGGTGACATTCTTTCCCAATACAGTGGGGCCCCAGGGCCTGAGCATACCCCCTTGGAGGGTTCCCTTCTTCCGGGGGGTCCTTCTGAATCTGCTTCGGATGAACCCCTAAGGATGAAACTGTGCAAGAGGAAGCACGTTGATTCCCAAGATGAGTCCGTCACTTCAGATACTGACCTCGATGATGCGGAGGGGTCCCCAAAATCGTCCTCGGATGACGTCTCCTTCTCGGATATCCTTGAGATCTTGAGACAGAGAGGCGATTGGCAATCCAAAGCCCCTACCGCTGAGGAGTCAGTCTTCCTCAAGGCCTTCGGGGCCCAGTCCTCCTCCTCCTGGGTGTCTCCACCCTTCGACGAGTTGTTAGATTTAATCTCTCGGAGGGTGTGGGAGCATCCTGATACAGTGGAACCGGTGCCTGCCAGACCTAATAAGTTCCTTTCAGCCCCTTCCCAGAAGGAATTCCTCACTAAAGGTGTTGCAGTTGATGCGATGGTGGTGGCATCTGCCACTCAGCAGGACGTGGCAGAGGCTTCAACGTCTATTCATCCTCCTAATAAAGACTCTAGGAGCATGGATAGGTACGGGAAGCGTACCCTTTCTTCAGCGACCTTTACCCTGCGGTCGCCGAACTATCTCTGTCATTTTACCAGGCTCCAAAGGGACCTCCTCAAGAAGTTAGGAGAGTCTCTTGTGGGTAATCTCCCTGAGGCGTTAGCCCAAACCGTAGGCGCCCAGATGACTACCCTATCTTCTATAGTCAACTCGTCCATGAGGCTCATTTCCTATGCAGCCGAAGGGGTGAGTAGAGCAGCGGGTACAGGAGTGGCTCATAGGAGACAAGCCTGGTTACGCTTGTGTCCACTTGCGGAGGCCTTTAAGTCTTCCTTCGCCGATGCCCCTTTTGATGGATCCTCTCTGTTTGGACCCAAGGTGAAGGACACACTTACTCGGTGCAAGCAGGAGGGCAAGACCTTGACTGCCGTTGGGGCCCGTTTTTCCGCTCCCTCTAGACCTTACCCCAAGGCCCAGAGAGGAGGGAAAATGTGGTTCAGAAAATCCCAAAAGTTCTTCTCTACTCCACCGGGTGATCCCGCCTCTAGAGGCAGGGGGGGGATTCAGGAAGACGCCGCCCCAGAGGTGGCAGAGGCCCCCGTAACACTGGAGACCACGATTCCTTTCGTGGTTCCTCCTACCCTCAACATCCCTAGGATGTGGCCCGGCTGTGCTTCTCCGGAGCCAGTCGGGGGTCGTTTTGCGAAACACCCACAGGCTTGGGAATCTATAACCAAGGATCAGTGGGTGCTTCGCACTGTAACCGGAGGCTACCTCATCCCCTTCTTCAAGCCCCCTCCTCCTACAAGGAGAATCCCGGATGTGCCACCCAGTCAACGGGATCAAGCAGCCGTAGAAGTTTCAAAGCTGCTAAACAAAGGGGTCATCCAGCCTGTCCCCGCCAACCAGATCGGATCAGGAACTTACTCGAGATTATTTTGGTGCCAAAAAAGACAGGGGACGTAAGGCCCATTTTGGACCTAAGCTCATTAAATCGTTTTGTGAAAAAGTCCAAGTTCCGGATGGTCACCCTTCAGTCCATTCTCCCGTTATTGGAGAAGGATGTCTGGATGTGCTCCATAGACCTCAAGGACGCTTACTATCACATTTTGATAAGTCAAGAGTCCAGGAGTAATTTACGCTTCCGCCTAGGAACCAGTCATTTCCAGTTTTGTGCACTGCCCTTTTTCTCACCACAGCTCCCAGGGTGTTCACCAAGTGTCTGGCAGTGGTGACAGCTCATCTGAGAAGTCTAGGATTCCAAGTGTTTCCCTATCTAGATGACTGGCTCCTCACTGCCACCTCCAAGCATCTACTGATTCGAGCGCTGATGGCCACGGTAACTTTGGGTCCTTCGCTGGGAATCACTTTCAATTGGGAAAAATCTGTGCTGCAGCCATCTCAGCGTATCACCTTTATAGGCGCAGAGTTAGACACAAAAAGCATGCGGGCATTTTTGCCATCAGAAAGAATTCAGGTCCTACAATTTCAGATTCTAAACTTGTTACCCAAATCTCGAGTTCCAGCCAGACAGATTCTTCAGTTATTGGGCACTATGGCTGCAACTATCGTCCTAGTTCCGTTAGCCAGGCTGCACATGCGGGTGCTGCAATGGTTTTATCGGTTCAATGGTCATATCAAGAACTTCCCCTGAACCATTTGGTTCTGATTACGGACAGTTGTCGTCGGGACCACCGTTGGTGGCTGCATCGGCCCAACCTGGACCGGGGGCGTCCCTTCGCCCTTCAGCCCCCAGGTGCCACAGTGACCACTGACGCCTCCCAGATAGGGTGGGGGGGTCATTATCTGGACAGGTCTGTCCAAGGCACTTGGCAGGATTGCGAAGCGCACCTTCACATCAATGTCCTGGAAATGAGAGCGGTGCTTCTGGTTTTGCAAGCACTTCATCATGCTCTCCCCCAAGGTACTATTGCGATTCTATCCGACAGCATGTCGGTAGTTGGCACATAAACAAGCAGGGCGGAACCAGGTCCTATCCCCTTTGCAGAGAGGCCATGAGAGTGTGGCGCTGGGCCATAGCTACCCAACGTTTCTTAGTAGCAACGCACATTCCGGGGAAAGCCAATGTGATTGCAGACAGGCTCAACAGGACTCTCCTGTTGCCTCACGAGTGGTCCCTCAACAACAGAGTGGCTGCGCAGATCTTCTCCGAATGGGGTCTCCCTTGTTGCAACTTGTTTGCCAGCCCCAACAATGCGAAGTGCAGAGAGTTCTTCACTCTGACTCCCTCCCAGGGGCAGTCTCCCAGGGACGCTCTAGCCCACAATTGGCCCCGGGGTCTGCTTTATGCCTTCCCCCCGATCCCCCTCCTCCTGAGGGTGATTCAGAAGGCTCTTCATGTAGGGAGCGACATGATTTTGGTCGCCCCACACGGCCCCGTCAGGTTTGGTTCCCATTCCTTCAGAAGTATGCGGTACAGGGCCCTTGGATTCTGGACCCAGTGCCGGACCTGTTGTCTCATCAGTCGGGACACTCTCATCCATCCCTTCGGTCGTTGCGATTGGCTGCTTGGTTACTCCACTTCCATCCTTAGTTAGAGATAACTCTCTTTCTCCAGAAGTGATGTACATTTTGTCCTCTTCCCACAAGCCATCCACTGTTAAGCTGTATTCCAGCAAATGGAAAAGGTTTGCCTTTTGGGCCCAGCAGCGGGGCATTGATCCTCTTACGGCCCCAGTTTTGCAGGTATTGGAATTCCTAGCTTCATTGTTTCATTCGGGCTCTTCAGTCTCCACAATTAAGGTTCAACTAGTGGCCATATCTAATTTTCATGTTTCCGTAGAGCCTTCCTTGATGGCAAACAGACTTTGCAAGTCCTTTCTTAAGGGAGCTTGGCTCCTCAGGCCTCTTATGGCCCATCCTGTGCCCCCTTGGGACTTAAATTTGGTTCTGGCCGCCTTAACTGCCCGTCCCTTTAAGCCGGCAGCGACTTGTGATATAGGTTCATAGGTTCATACTAGGCTATCAGCCCAAGGGCATTTATAAGCCTAGCCCATAGTTATGTGGCTTCCGCCACCCCTTTAGTTTGAATAAAAACTATGCCTATCATTTTTCTGTGCCTCTGTCAAGCAGTGACACTGAAGTAATCCCTGGGGTATATCTGCGATCTCCCATCCATTGGTTAAGATTCCTCTTGAACAAGGCCAGTGAGGTGCTCTGCCTCACATGTACCGGGATTTTGTTCCACAGCATAGGGAGTCTCTGGGTGATGAATCTGTCCCTCCAGCACGTTCTATTTATAACCGTGTCAAGGTTTAAGTCTCCTGCCCTTGTGGTTCTGAGGGATCTAGATTTTTTGAGGTGAAGCATATTCATCAAATCTGGGTTTGACATGGCCTTATATGTCAGGCACAGGTCACCTCAGAGCAAGCGGTATGAGACTGAATAGAGCTGGAGTTCTTTCAGTCGGGCAGCATAAGACATATTTTTGAGACCCTTTATCCTTTTGGTGAGGAACTTTTGGGGCCTTTCAAGCTGCAGCAGGTGTCTGGTCAGATACATTCGAACGGGCATTGTACTCAATCATAGGTCTAATGAGTGATGAGTACAGGGGACGATGACCTCCCTTGATCTAGATGTGAATCCCTTCATGATCAGGTGGGCGATATAGAAGGTTTTCCTAACTACTTTAGCAACATGAGTGTCAAACGAAAGGCTACTGTCAACTTGGGTCCCCAGATCCCTGATGACTTTTTCTGTGCTCAGTGGATTACCACCTATATGGTAGCTAGGGGTAACCTTGTTTTTCCCAAAGGGTATGACTATGCATTTTCTGGTGTTTAACTTCAGGCCATGGCTCTGGCACCAGTTATCCGTTTCTGTGAGGCCCTTCTGGAGGATATCTGTGTCAGATGTGTTTTCGACTATGGCCCAGTTTGCAGTCATCTGCAAACTTTGTCAGCCATAACCCTCCTGTGTTTGCTTGTACTTCAGAAAAGTAGATGCCGAACAAGAGTGGACCCAGGACTGAGCCCTGTGGGACACCACTTGTGACAGGCTTTGAGTCTGACATGGCTCCAGCAACTCTGACCCTGTGGGTTCTGTCACTTAGCCAGTTTGCAACCCATCTTGTGATGTATGGGTTTACATTTAAGCTGATGAGTTTTTCGATGATACCTGAGTGGGGTATTGTGTCGAAGGCCTTTGCCAGGTCGAGGTAGGCTGTATGGACTGCCTTTCCTCATCAATGGCCTTGGTGACTGTCTCAAAAGTGAACCAAGTTTAAGAGGCAGGATCTGCCTTTGACAAAGCCAAACTGGGTTGGATCCAAAGTCTGCAAGTTCCCTATGACTTTATTTATGAGTTCCATTATGATCCTCTCCATGGCTTTGCAGATAAGGCTTGTCAAGCTAATGGGCGGTAATTTCCAGGGTCTGTGGAGGCACCGCCCTTATGAAGTGGGACCACAGTCACCGTGCACCACTCCTTGGCACGTATCCTGAGGTGAGGCTAAGATTAAACAGTTGTCCTAACTGTGGGTTTAATTCCTCGTTGTGTTCATGAAGCACACAGCCGGGGACACCATCCGGTCCCATGGATGCTGTGTTTTTGCCTTAGTGAGGGCAGTTCTCACCTGGGCGTTGGAGATGTTTGGGGGCTACAATCCTCTGGAATAGATATCTCTCCTTTGGGGAGAAGTTTGCACTGAACCTGTCAGCCAGTATGTTAGCAATGTGTGTAGGTTCAGTAATTTTCACATCATTTTGAACTAATTCTGAGCATATCTGGGAGTTTCCTCCTAGGTTTCTAACATAGCTAAAGAAGGCCTTATGATTGTCTTTAGAGTCCTTGGCGATTTTTCTCTCAAAATTTGCCTTGGATGATTTTATGAGAGCTCTTAGTTTTTACTTATAATGATCAAAGGTGTCTTACCTTTCAAGGATTTTGCTCTATCTTGTAGTAGCTTCCTCCTTTTGTTGTAGAGCTTGTTTATGGCTGGGGTCCACCAGACTGGATGCTTGCCTTTGGTACAGAGAGTCTTAGTTTTGTTTGGGATTGCCTGATCCATGCAGTCCTGTAAGTGCTGGTAGAAGGCATTTGTAAGTGATTCAGCGGTTTGAGTAATGTTTACCACTGGCTCAGGGGCCTTAAAGGAGACCACACTAGTTTTTAGAAGTGTGAAATCGGCTTTTGAGAAGTTTTTCACTGTGGTCTTTTTGTTTCAGGTGGGGCGGGATGAGGACCTCCAGCGAGATTAGTTTATGATCTGATCTCACCAGTGAGGGGTATACTTCCGGTGTTGAACATTTTGATCCCATGTTCGTGATGATGAGATCAAGTATGTTTTCTCCTCTTGTGGGGATGGTGACTAGTTGTTCCATGGCATTTGAGTTTATGAACTCCAGGAATCTTTGGGTTAGAGTGTTCGGGCTTGAGTAGTGTTCCCAGTCTATATTAGGGTAGTTGAAGTCACCTAGTATGATGGTGTTTGGAGATACATTTATCCCCTCCAATGTTTTCAGGAAGGCCATGTGAGGTTCCTGAGTTTGAGAAATTTCTGTGTGAAATTTCTATCTTGGAAAACCGCCTTTCTAGTGGCAATAACTTCTGCTAAGCGGGTTTCAGAGCTTCAGGCTCTCTGTTCTACTCCTCCTTATTTGATTTTTCATAAAGACAGAGTTTCCCTCAGATTGAATCCCTCCTTTTTGCCTAAGGTAGCATCCCCTTTATGCATTCAGCAATCCTTGGAGCTCCCTGTTTTCTTTCCAAATTTTTCTAATAGAGCAGAATATACCTTCCACCAGTTGGATGTTCACAGGCAACTGCGTTTTTACTTAAATAGGACCAGTCAGACACGAAAATCTAACCAGCTGTTTGTGTCCTTTGCGGAGAATAGGTTAGGTCTTCCAGTTGCCAAAACCACTATAGCCAAATGGATTAAGGATTGCATCTCCTTCATTTATTCCCAGTCAGGCAGAGAGTTACCTTTCCCACTCAAGGCTCATTCTACCAGGGCTATGGCCACCTCTGTAGCATTTCACTCCAAAGTTTCAATAGATGATATTTGTGCGGCTGCTACTTGGTCTTCTCCACACACCTTCATTTCTCATTATAAGGTTGATGTGGCTTCCCGAGGCAGAGCTTCCTTTGGTTCCGCAGTTCTCAGGAGTGTGTTCCAATGAGCCACCCATGATTTAGGTGCTAGGGACACTGTCCCATCTGTTATGAATGTAGGCGAGATAGGATCCCATTACATTTTTTAGTTATGTACTTACCATAACTTTGGATGTATGGGATCCATCTCGCCTACATTCATACATACCCACCCTCCTTCCCCCTACCTTTTGGATTTGGAGGAAATATTGCTCTTGCTGAGCTCTTCTCTTGAAGGGCTCTAGTTGGTTACAGTTATTGGTATGTTTTTTTCCGTACCTGTATGAATGTGTGAAAGCGAACAAACAAGATCTGGGGAAGCAGGTGTGGTGCATTCTGGGATAAGGGGTAGCCCAGCCAATGAGAGACTTCGTTCTAGTGTATAGTGGCCGAGTCGGAGCCGATGGATCGGCTCCAAGCCCATCTGTTATGAATGTAGGCGAGATGGATCCCATACATCCGAAGTTATGGTAAGTACATAACTAAAAGTTCTTTCCCTATGTGAACACCTATGCCTTAGTGGACTAATACTATGGTAATTGCAGGCTGATTCATTAAGGCACTGTTAAATGCTTCCTGTATTGCATGCAGGTAATGTTATTCCTTGAATCCTTTTGGCCATACATTGGAATGTAATAAAGCTTTCCGAAATAAAAGATGTCTGTGTATTTCTGTCATGGATATTTGCAGTCTTTGTAGTTGGGTTGGTGACTAACCCTATTTGGCTCATGTTCATATGACATATTTGTTATAGTGTATTAGCATATACTCTTCATATGTTATGTTCATATTGTTTGGGGGGGCAGAATGTGTGATTGCTATGGTCCATGTTATACTCAGATTTGAACACTTCAGATGCTGTATACACACATTATATATATATATATATATATATATATATATATATATATATATATATACACACACACACACACACACACACACACACACACACACCTTTATGTACCAGTAATATATATTATTGCATATGTTTATATGTACAACCTATCTATATATATGTATATCTCTATATTTCGACATGTATATATTTCCACACAATCTTCCCTTTTGTATTTTAACCTGTCTGAAAACACAACTGACACAGGTACATCTCAGGTAGCTCAGTGGTAGGTTACTCTGAGGATGGTATACACGGTTGTGGCTTCTAATCCTGGAAGTGGTTATTATTTTACTTCTCAGAGCAGGCACTGATAGGGAAAGGGTGATTAATTCACATTTAAGCAGTTGTAAGCTAGTTTGCCCGTGTTCTGCGCGACGGTAAGCAAAGGTTACACCTGTGAAGCGCTTATCCGTTTAACCGTGTTTAAGTGCCGCTTACCGTCGCACAAACCCACTTCAAACTGCTTAAAAGTGCCTTAATCAACCTGCATCCAACAGCCTTTATTCTGGCCCTCATAAAAAATAAACAGCCATTGAACCCGGGACCACAGACACCGCAGTCGCTGACTTTACCACTAAGGCATCTGAGATATGTACAAATGTTATGGTTTTTAGAATATACCTTTTACTACATGCATTCCTCACTACTGAAAACAAATGTGACACTCAGTTGGTGTACATATGTATATTACATGATGTTAAGTTGTCTATCTCGACTTCATTCTTGCTGGATGGGTTCGGAGCCGATCCTCGGCTCCGGCTCGGCCAGTACTAAAGCTCGAGAGCTAATTCCACTGGCTCGAGGCTCCCGTATATCCCACAATGCTAGGCGGTAACTTCTCAGATCTCGTTTGCCACTTAGCTGACGAGGTGCTTTTCTACCGGCTCTGGCAGGTTAGTGGAAAATATTTTCTATTTTCACAAATCTTTAGACCCCTATTATTTACCTTAGTATAACTTTTAGTTTTAATTCTCTATTTCATTAGATCGACCCTCTTTTGCCCATAATCCCTTCCTTTATTCCCCTTTAACTTTAGGCCTTAGGCCCCTTCCCCTCCTTCTCCTAGTCCTTTAGTGTGACTGGAAATTAATATTTTTTTCTTAAAGGCCTGTGTGTGTGTGTGTGTGTGTGTGTGTGTGTGTGTGTGTGTGTGTGTGTGTGTGTGTGTGTGTGTGTGTGTGTGTGTGAGTGTTTCTTACTTAGGCCTTTAGTATGTCTAAGGACTCCAAGGTCTCAGGCTTCAAGAAGTGTCACTCATGCTGTCAGAAAATGTCTCTGACAGATGGTCACACTTCTTGTGTGTATTGCCTGGGACCTTTGCATCTGCAGGACTCATGTGCTGTGTGCCATGGTTTCAGCCCTAGAGTCCTGCAGGAACGCAAAAATAAATTGATTTTGCGTGGCTTGTTAAAGCCTGAAGGCCCCCCGACCCAGTCTGTGTTGGGGAAGCCTTCTAAGACTTCCAGACAGTCGGCTCCAGCTTCTGAGCCGTCCTCTGGAAGCATCAAAACGTCTTCGACATTGGCTCCGGCTGGAACCGATGTTTCCAAGCCTCATACTGTTATCTCGGCTCCGGCCGGAGCTGAGGCTGATAAGACTCAGTTGGCTCCGATACTCTTATCGGAGCAACCTTCAAGGAAGAGGTCTAGGTCCCCCTCCATCGGCTCCGTTCACTCGGCACTGGGATCCCCTCTTTTTTCGGAATGGAGCCATAGATCGCATTCCTCACGGTCTTCCAGGCTATCTGACCATGATTTACAAAGGGTTGTGAGTAGACTTCAGTCCAAGGCATTGGCCCAAATGCTGCATAGCCCGACTCAACAGTCAGCGGCTATTTCCATCCCTCAATGTGTTCCTCCTCCGACTCCTTTGAGCTCGGAGCCGGGGTTCATCGGAGCCATGACTGTCGGCGTGTCGGAACCGATACCTTCCTTTTCGGCTCCGCCGTCTGCTCCGATCTCCTTTTTGGAGGGATCTCGGCGCCGAGCTTCCCTCGTCGGCTCCGAGGGGGCGAGTGGCATCGGACCCTTGTCCGACCCCGCTCTCCCTCTCGGGGCTTCGGCGCTGGTGAGTTTGGCTCCGACATCGGCCTCGGAGCCGTCCCTGTCAGTGCCGGGGGTGTCCTTGTATCTTCGGAGCGGGGACCTCCGGCCTTGCCCGATAGGGGTGCCTTCGAGGTCATGCGGAGCGTGCTGGAACCAGTGTCTGCCCCACAGTCGGCTCCGTGAGCCCCTCCATCTTCAGAGCCTGCGGTGATTTCTACCCACCCCCTTGCATCAGACCGCAGAGAGCCAACTCCTCAATTTTCCCCATTGGGAATTTCCTCCTCTTCCGAGGCCTCTCCTGACCCAGTAGGAGAACCCCCTAGGAAGAGGCAGTGTAAGAGGAAGCACATTGACTCCCCTGAGTCTATCACCTCTGACACTGACTTAGAGGAATCCGAAGGTTCCCCTCGATCCCCCTCTGAGGATGTCTCCTTTGCTGACATCCTTGAGATCCTGAAACAGAGGGGGAACTGGCCAGCCCTTAACCCTTCAGAGGATGAGTCAGTGTACCTTGAGGCTCGCTCTCGCCCTTCCACCTCCTGGGTGTCCCTCCCTTGACCCCTTATGGAAGTGGTGGCAAGGAAGGCCTGGACGGCCCCTGATTCAGTGGAACCCACCCCGAGGAGGCCGTCAAAGTTTATTACTGCCCCTAAAGATAAAGACTTTTTATCTAAAGTTGTCCCCGTCGATGCCATGGTGGTGGCCGTGGCCACTAAGAAGGAGTTAGCCGATCCTTCCGTACCTGTCCATCCTCCTAATAAGGAATCTACGACCATGGACAGGTATGGTAAGAGGATGTTCTCATCAGCGACCTTTTCGATGCAGTCGCTGAACTACTTATGTCACTTCACTCGTCTCCAGAGAGATTTACTCAAGGATATGGGTCAAGCGATAAAGGATCCAACAGCTGAGGGGTTCCAAGACAGAATGAACTCCCAGTTGGCAACCCTGAACTCCATCGTTAACTCCTCCATGCGGCTCATCTCATATGCTGCGGATGGGGCGAGTAGAGCCGCAGGCACAGGCGTTGCCTTACGAACGTCACGCCTGGATGCGGCTGTGCAACTTTGTGGACCCTATCAAGGCGTCCTTCACCAATTCCCCCTTTGATGGATCATCCTTGTTTTGGTCCACAGGTGAAGGATACATTGACTAGGGGCGAGGTGGAAGGTAAGACTCTCTCTGCCTTGGGAGTCCGTTTTTCTACCCCTTCTAGGCCTTATCCCAAAGGTCAGAGGGGAGGGAAAATGTGGTTCCGCAAACAAACCCAGGGAGTCTCATCTGACGCACAAGGTCAATTCCCCTCTAGAGGCAGAGGGGGGAATAACAATAGACGCCACCCTAGAGGCAGAGGAGGTCCGCAAAACCAGGGTAGCAGAGAAACTTTCTCTGATAAACCCTTTCAGCATCCCTGAGGAGCTGCCCGGCTGTCCACCTTCGGAGGCAGTCGGGGGAAGATTATCCCTGTACCCAAAAGCCTGGCTTTCCCTTACACAAGACAAATGGGTACAGTCGATCATATCCGAGGGTTACAAAATCCCCTTTATTCACATTCTATCCCAGCCCAAAGGATCCCTTCCAGACATTCCACCCAGTCTAAGGGAACAAGCAGCACTAGAAATTTCAAAGCTGCTATCAAAAAGAGCTATCCAGTCAGTCCCAGCAGACCAACAAGGATCCGGAATCTACTCCAAATTCTTTTTGATACCAAAATAAACAGGGGACTGGAGACCCATACTGGATCTCAACAACTTAAACAAGTATGTAAGAAAAACAAAATTCCAGATGGTCACGCTACAGTCCATTCTACCCTTCTTAGGTCAGGACAATTGGATGTGCTCGATAGATCTTCAGGACGCGTACTACCATATCAAGATGAACAGACGCTCCAGGAGTTTTCTCCGCTTCACGCTGGGAGCCAGTCACTACCAGTTCAGAGCCCTGCCCTTTGGTCTCACTACAGCCCCCCCGAGTGTTTACCAAATGCATGGCAGTGGTCGCGGCTCACTTGAGACGTCAAGGGTTCCAGGTGTTTCCATATTTAGACGACTGGCTCCTTACTGCCACCACCAGACATCAACTACTTCTATCCAGAGACTTCACTATCCAAACTTGCCAAGCTCTAAGCATTTCAATAAATTTCGAAAAATCTGGCTTGTTGCCTTGTCAATCTATTACCTTTATAGGCGCCACCTTAGACACACTCAATCTTTCAGCCAGTCTTACAGAGCAAAGAGTGTCAGACATCCGCAAGCAAGTCTACCTTCTCTTGCAATGCAACAAAGTCAAAGCCAGACTAGTTTTGAAGGTATTAGGACTCATGGCAGCAGCTATCCCCCTTCTCCCCTTAGCTCGCTTCCACATGAGGATCCTCCAATGGATGCTGTTTACTCAATGGTCCTTCCAACAGCTCCTGATGTCCCACACCATATTGATAACTCAATCATGCAAGAATCAACTGTCTTGGTGGATCACATCACCTCAGGTTCTCCAAGGAAGACCCTTCACTCACCGCCCCCCCCAGTCGCCACGTTGACAACAGACGCCTCCCTGATCGGGTGGGAGGGGGGCATTATCAGCGCAGGACAATCCAGGGCACGTGACAACCTTTCGAGTGCCACTTGCACATAAATGTCTTAGAGATGAGAGCAGTGCTTTTAGCGTTGCAAGCCCTTCACGACTCTCTTCCCACAGGGACTATTGCAATTCAGACGGACAACATATCCGTAGTGTGGTACATCAACAAACAAGGCGGAACCAGATCATACCCCTTATGTCGAGAGGCACTCAGACTTTGGCAATGGGCGATCTCTTCTCAGCGTTTTCTGGTAGCAACGCACATTCCCGGGAAGTCCAACGTGATTGCAGACAAGTTGAGCAGGGCAATTCTCATGCCCCACGAGTGGTCTCTGAAGAAATCAGTACTAGAAGAAGTGTTCCAAAGATGGGGCCAGCCTTGCTGCGATCTTTTTGCTACTCCCCAAAACAGCAAGTGTCATGACTTCTTCACTCTCTTCCCGTTGCCAGGCCATCCCACCAGAGACGATCTGGTCCACGATTGGCCCCGGGGACTTCTATATGCCTTTCCCCCTTTTCCACTGATAACTCAACTAATTCAGAAAGCCATCGCTTTGAGAGTGACAATGATCCTGATTGCCCCTTACTGGCCTCGACAGATATGGTTTCCGTTCCTTCATCGTTACCTTTTGGAGCAGCCTTGGCATCTGGACCCAGTGCTAGATCTGTTGACCCACCAATTGGGCCAGCTGCACCAATCTCTTCATTCTCTCAACCTCACAGCGTGGTTTATCCGATTCCGACCTTAGCCAGGCTTCCCTTAATATCTTGCTCGGTCCGAGATATCTTGATAGCCTCTCATAAATCTTCTACCCGGAAGATTTATAATAGCAAATGGAAACGCTTCTCCTTTTGGGCAACATCAAAAAATATAGATCCCTTCACTGCACCTATCCAGTCTATTCTAGACTTTCTAGCAGAACTCTTTCATTTAGGCTCTTCTTCATCTACCATTAGAGTTCAACTGGCTGCTATATCTAATTATCATGTAGGTGTCTCGGAGTCTAGCATCATGGCTCACAAGCTCTGCAAAGCCTTTTTAAGGGGCGTTTTTCTTCTCAAACCTCCAATCAAAGATCCCCCGCCTCAATGGGACCTGAACTTGGTTCTGGCATCCTTAATCCTTCCCCCTTTCGAACCAGCGGCTTCATGTTCTCTGAAGGTGCTTTCATGGAAGACACTTTTTCTGGTAGCCATAACTTCAGTGAGAAGGGTATCTGAACTCCATGCTCTGTGCAGTCGTCCTCCTTACTTAGTGTTTCACAAAGATAGGGTATCCCTCCGTACTAATCCATCCTTTTTACCTAAGGTTTCCTCTCAAACAAACCTAAACCAAATGATTGATCTCCCTGTCTTTTTCCCTAACTATTCCAACAGGTCGGAACAAAAACTACATTTTCTGGATGTTCACCGCCAACTTAGATATTGTTTAGACAGGACCAAACAATTCAGAAAATCTGATCAGCTTTTTCTATCGTATGCGGAAGGGAAATTGGGCCTTCCAGTTACTAAAGTATCCCTTTCAAGATGGCTCACCTCTACAATTACCTTCATCTATGAGATCAGACATCAAAAACTACCTTCAAGACCTAGAGCTCATTCAACTAGGGCATTAGCTACATCCGTAGCTTTTCAGGATAGGCTGCCAATAGATTCCATTTGTGCAGCAGCCACTTGGGCTTCTCCTCATACCTTCATTTCACATTACAAATTGGACATGGCCTCCAGAAACCGTGCCAACTTTGGTTCCACTGTTCTCAAGAGTCTGTTCCGATAGGCCACCCGGGATAAGGTGCTAGGGACGCGGTCCCATCCAGCAAGAATGAAAGGTGCGATAGACAACTTAACATTAAGAAGTTATGTACCTACCATAACGTTCCATGTTAGTTGTCTTCTTCTCGCCTTCTTTCTTGTGTCCCACCCTCCTTCCCCCAAGCCTGGACAGACCGATAGGAATTTATTTTGCAATCTTCCTCTGGAAGTTTTCATTCCCACATGTTCTACCACCTCTGTTTCCCCTTTTGTTAGGTCTGGGATACCTTACACTCAGGTTTATAAAGAGGTGGGTTACCTTTCTCCATATTATGGAGACTAGAATTGCTTGGTCTAGCTATCAAACGAGATCTGAGTAGTTACCGCCTAGCATTGTGAGATATAGGGGAGCCTCGAGCCGGTGGAATTAGCTCTCGAGCTTTAGTATTGGCCGAGTCGGAGTCGATCGGCTCCGAACCCATCCAGCAAGAAAGAAGGCGAGAAGAAGACAACTAACATGGAACGTTATGGTAGGTACATAACTTCTTATTAATGTTCATATGTTTGTGGAATTATGTGTTGCAATGTGACCTGACAGGATGTATTAGGGATGAGCATGGTTCTGGTTTTGTGTCCTTTTTTATTGTCTCCATACTCCACGTATACACCTCCAGTTCACTTATTGAACATCCAACCCAGGTTCTCCTTGATGCATAATTTCATTACCCATCATTCCTCCCCCACCCCAAACTCCAAATGCACAACAACCATCCCTTCTATGGTGAATTAAGTTAATATTAATTGTTATAATACCAGAGCTGCATGTGCTTTGTGTACACTTCAATTCCTTTGGATTGCTTCTGTCACGAAGTGTGTTCATAGATGTTTATATATATATATATATATATATATATATATATATATATATATATATATACACATATATATATAGCTGTAGATGTGTGTCTCTCTCTCTGTATGTATATATATATGGTTCCCTATCAGAATCCTGAAACACTATAAGCCTGAAAGTCAAAATCCTGAAAACTAATGACTGAAAATGCAAAATCTCAAAAATGCAAAATCCTGAAAACACAAATAATGCTAATATGTCACTATAAAGACACTAATATCTACCAACTGACCCTGACCCTAACCCTAAGGTCCGTCACTATCGCACACTCACCTGACCCGCGCCCTAACCCTAACTCACTTAAACCGCCCCTAACCCCAATATTTGTCACTATTGCATACATGCCTAACCTGTGCCCTAACCCTAACTCACTTATACCGCCCCTAACCCTAACATAAAACCAACCGCACACTTACCTGGACCCAACGCATGACCTAACACCACAGGGCTAACAATAGCAAAGCCACAATGGCGTCAGTATGTCCATTTTGTGTTTTCAGGATTTTGCATTTTCGAGATTTTGCATTTTCAGTCATTAGTTTTCAGGATTTTGACTTTCAGGCTTATAGTGTTTCAGGATTCTGATAGGGAACCATATATATATATATATATATATATAATATATAATATATATATATATATATGTGCACACATCACTGACATGTATATATATATATATATATATATATATATATATATATATATATATATAATATTCATTTTTAACAGTTATACATATGTAGACTTGTATATGTTGATTCACAAACTACAGTACATTACAATGTACTGTACATATGTACACAAAGTGACTGTCCCATTTGTTGTCAATACTGTGGAATGCCTGTAGTAAAAGGTGTATTCTAAAACCCAAGAAAAATGTATACAGCTCAGATGGCTTAGTGGTAAGTCCAGTGACTATGATGTGCATGGTCCAGGGTTCAAGACCTGCGATGGTTTAACTTTTTTTTAGGCCAGACTACGGCTCTTTTAAGCAGTTGTAAGCATGTTTAAAAGTGATTGTGTGACATTAAGGCGGCAGTTAAACATGGTTAAACGAAATCTAAAAGCGTATAACCTGTGCGCGCAAACACGGTCACATCCACTAACTACTCAGGATATATATACTTAAGTGTAGTAACATCTCACTATGTGCTTACATAACATTACAATCTCTGTTGACTTTACTCTTGGGCACACATTGGTTTATATGGGTGTTTCAAATGTTTATTAAACTGAAGATTACTACCTAAATATGCAAACTGTGGTTAAGGTATACTTTTTAACATAAAAAATCTCTGACTTTATTGGGATTTGAACCAGAAATGCATAGATATTATATGAATGCTCTAACCATTACACTATTGACATTAATGTTGCTTCTGCCTATTTTTCTATTTAGATGATTCCTATGTGTAAGGTAGGCTAAGCAAAGGGCAGTGGCATGCAAACCCACTGAGCTTCACGTACTCTTGAAATAATAACATAAGAAATGAAAGGGGAGAATATAAAATAAAATTCCTAACTACATTAGGCATAGCCCCTCACTGACATTCTTCAAGAAAAACCTTGACGGGTGAATGGATAACGGAATATACACCCCTGGGATCATCTGTGCCAGAAAACATACAGCTGGGGGGGGGCAGTTTTACAGCTGCAAGACCTGTCTGGGAAATTGAATGGTGTGGAGTTTTCACGTTAACATGCCCTGTTTAGATCAGTAAGTGCCCTTATCACCCCCCCCCCTCCAGTGTTCAACAGCTTCTGGCACCTCTGCCTGGAATCACTTTATTGGCTATGCTTGACAGATGCTCAGTTAATTGATCAATGGGGAGGAGAAAGCCAACACACTGTAGCTATGCTTCTAAACACCTTTGGGCGGATAACCTAGTATCTACCTGTGAACCTCTAAGGTGCAGGCCATCAATGAAATACAATATGTGAATAAACAGAGCTTTCAGATCACAATATACAGTGAGTAATCAGCATGTAGGCAAAAAACTGTTCAGTGCAGCAAGAACATGCAGAACACTGATACTTAATCACTCCAAAAGTCTCTCTTTTAAGCTAGAAGGCTTGTATCAGTTTAAGGCTTTCTTTTGCTTACCAGTAGGTTACCTACAGGAAAGGTGAGAAACAAGCACAGACGGGAAACATGCATGCAATAATACCATACTAGCTTGCACTTGTCACCCTTAGGCTTTTGAATACTGGCCAAGACTCTTGCCGCCCCCATGGTGCCTTTTTTAGGCAAGGCTCAAAGGTGAAACCCACCTCCGTAAACAGCACAAAAAAGTAAAACAATGAGGGTTATGCTACTCAGCGCCAGGAGTTGAAATCACAACATGCACGCACTCACAGAGAGCACCCCTGCATTACTGGACTACAATTCATACCACACATTTCTGCCACAAAACATGGACTGGCTCAGAAATGGAGGGGGTGTATCCATATTAATCAAGGATACCTACACCTCCAGGTTAGTGGGGCAGCATGATACCTCTGAGATCATCCATGTGCAGCTAACATCAGCCAAAACTGCAGTGCAAATTGTGGCCTGCTACAGATCACCCTCCATGACCCAGGACCACCACTCCACCTTTCTGGAGACAGTGAAAAACATGACAGTTTTACCGAACACCCTGATATTGGACGATTTCAACTACCCTACTATTAACTGGGAAAACTACTCGAGTACTTAATTCCAGGCCCAGTGCTTCTTGGAATTTATCAACTCAAACGCCCTGGATCAGATGGTAAATTCCCCAACCAAAGGTGGAAACATACTAGACCTGGTAATCACTAACATGAGAACCAGGTGCAACACAGCAAAGGTAAACCCATCGCTGGTTAGATCTCATCATAAACTATTCATTGTGGATGGCCGCACCCCACCATCTCCCTCAGCCAAGGAAATCACAGTGAAAACCTTTCCTACAGCTAATTTCACACTACTAAAGACAGAGGTGGGAAGTTTCACAGTCCCCGCACTAAGGTAAAACACTGCCCAAGATACAGAATGATTTACAAATGCACTCTGTGAGCACCTACAAGGATGTATGGATCGTGCCATCCCTGGTAAACCAAGACTCACTCCTCCAAGACAAGGACACCAGTCTGGTGGACCCCTGCAATAAACAGGCTATACAACTGAAGGAGGACAGTAGTCCAGAAATAAAAGAAACTCCCAATAAGGAAGGGCATCCCTGACCGGTATTAGTAAGGAACAACGGTCCCTCATGTAATCATCCAAGGCTAACTTCAAAAGGAAATAGCCAAGGATTAGGTAGATAACCACGAAGCCTTCTTTGGCTATGTCAAGAATCTAAGCGGTAACTCACAGATTTGCGCTGTGCCGGTGCAATATAGCACAAAATATACTGAACCTACTGATATTGCCAACAACCTTGCAGATACATTCAGTGCAAACGTCACCCCCATATCACCCCTAAAGGGCACACAACAATACACGGAAAGTACAGTATCCCAGACATCACAGACACACAGTTGAAAATGGCCCTCTCAAAAGGCAAAACACAGCGTCACTGGGGCCAGATGGTGTCCCAGGCTGCGTCTTGCAAACACTACAAGACAAACTAACCCCCCACCTACATATACTTTTTAACCTCAGCCTCTCCACAGGCTACATGCCCATGGAATGACACATAGCAATGTTAATTCCACTCCACAAAGGAGGAGCCACAGCTGACCAAGGTAACTACCACCCCATAAGCCTGACTAACCTGGTCTGCATGGCTATGGAACCATTCATCATGGAACTCATTAACAAAGATATTGTTAACCTCCAAAAGCTTGACCCAACCAGGTCTTTTTGGTTGAGGGCACATCATGCTTACTGAACCTGGTTGACGTTTTACAGACAGTCACCCAGGCGATAGACGAGGGGAGATTTGGTTCACATATCCTACCAGGACCTCGCCACGGCTTTCAACACCATTCCTCACTCAGGTATTATTGATAAACTTACCAGCCTGAACATAAACCCCTATATCACAGGATGGGTTGTCAACTGGTTTACAGACAGAACCCACATGGTAAGACTAGCGGCCTCCAGGTCCAACTCTTAACCAGTCACAACTGGTGTCCTACAGGGCTCAGTCCTGGGACCCTTACTGTTCGTCATATACTTCTCAGAGGTACAGGCAAACACAGGTGGACTATGGCAGACCACGTTTGCCAATGACTGCAAACTGGGAGCCATCATTGACAGTCCAGCTGACACAGACATGCTTCAAAAGGGCCTCACGGAGACCGACACAGGGTGTCAGAGTCATGGCCACAAGCTAAATGCCACAAAATGAATAGTCATTCCATTTTGGAAAATGAAACACCCACAAATTACCACATAGGTGGCAGCCCCCTTAATCCAGACGAGTTAATAAGAGAGCTGGGGCTAAGGTAGATAGTAATCTCTCCTTTGACATTCATATCGCCAAAGTAGTTAGGACATCCTTCTATGTAGGTCATCTAGTTACTAAAGGGTTCGCATCTAGACATACTGAGGTTATAGTGCCCCTTTACTCGTCACTCATCAGGCCCATCATAGAGTATAATACCCCATTTGGGATGTACCTCAGAAGACACGTCCAGCAGCTGGAAAGACCACAAGAGTACCTCACAAAGAGGATTACGGGCCTCAAACATATGTCATATGCAGCCAGACTGAATAAACTCCAGCTGTACTCAGTGGCATCTCATTTCCTCAGAGATGATCTCTGCTGGCCTACAAAGCCATGTCCAACTCAGACTTAATGGATATGCTCCATCTAAGGAAATCCATGTCACAGTGAGCCACGCTCTCTAATGAGCTAAACCTTGCCACAACAATAACTAGAACATGCTGGAGGGACAGATTCCTGTCACAGAGACTCCCCATGCTTTGGAACAACATCCCTAATTACATTATACAGAGCCCCTCACTAACACTCTTCAAGAGAAACCTTAAAGAGTGGATGGGGAATGGTAGATACACCCCAGGGATCCCACCATTGGCTCTGCTCGACAGAGGGACATTTAATTAATCAATGGGTGGCAAAAGCTGAGATATTCTGGCTAGGCTTATGAATGCCCTCGGGCAGTTAGCCTGGTACCTAGCTATGAACCTATACATACAGTAGCAGTACATGCTGATAGCTTAATTTACTGTTCAGGTGTTGACTTACCTTGTGCCAATAGCAGTTGTGTGTGCAATAGTTGCGGGCTGCCTATGTTGGGTGCTCACAGTAGACTGCCTATACATGACAATTTACAGTTAGTCTTGTGTGTGTGCCATCCATTTTTGCTGTGTGTGCAGGTGGAGAAAGGTGTCAATCCCTAGTTGCCTACACTGTCAGTCTGTGTGCTATACGTTCCCTCCTTGCCAAGGCATGGGCATACTGGGCACGCCTCTGTCTGCCTACAGGGGCTGGCTCAGGGGGCTCGTGGTCTGAGTCCCTCTGTGCCTGTGGGGCTCTTGGCAATGGTGGTGGGCTGTGAGGGCCTTCACCATTCTGTCCCTGCTGCAGCTGTTTCCGCAGGATCATATTGGGCAGCATGGCACATACTATGAAGATGTAGGCTGGAGAGTACTCCAAGGCTCCACCGGATATGTCCAAGCAACGGAACCGTGATTTGACCATCCCAAACACATGCTCTATGATGATTCTGGTTTGTGCGTGTGCCTCATTATTGCGTTCATGATTGTGTGTTCATTTCTGATGGGTGTCATCAACCACGGTTCCAGTGCATAGCCAGCATCCCCCACCAGATGGCCATATGGGATGTCCCCCCTGGCAAATGCCTGGTACAGCTGTGAGGCATGACAGATGTGGGAGTCGTGATAGCTTCCAGGGCTGCCAGGGGCATTGCAAACGACCTGGCAGTTGATGGAAGGGTATCCCTTGCGGTTTATGTAGCGCCTACCCTGCTCACCGGGTGGTGACTTGATGTGTATGTGTGTGCAGTCTATTGCACCCAGTACCTCCGGGTATTCTGCCACATGGTGGAAGAGACACATATTGCTGGCCAACTCCTCCTGCATTTGGGGGAAGTATATGTGCTCACTGGCGTGTGGTAGCAAGGCATCCAGGAACTGGTGGAGTACCCTGGATGCTGATGTCTGTGAGATCCCCATGATATCCCCAGTTGGCCTTTGAAAGGTACCTGTGGCTAGTATTCTCAAGCTTACACATACCTTGGTATCCACTGGGATGGTTTCCCCTCTGTTTGTTCTGGCTCTGAGGCGTGGCCAGCACAGCTCCACAAGTTGCTATAGGGTGTCCCTGTCCACCCTGTAATGTTCTACTATCTCCAGATCATGTAGCCCCTGGTAGGTTACCCTGGGTCTGAACACTCTTCTCCTCCTCTGGTGCCTGCGGTGGTTAACAGCATCAACCTCCTCACCACCTTCAGTCTCCATCACATGCTGGTGGATCAAAGCAGTGGCAGCCCCTAACATGTACATACTTCCCCGTTTATGTACACCAATGGTGCAGTGTGTATGGGAAAACACAAGTGTGTGAGAGGTGCTTTCACACTTTATACTATTTTGCTGTAGATGCTGCTGATGTAATTGGCTGTGTGTGAGCAGTTCCAGCTGCAAAGTATTTTACTTATGGGTTTTACATTGATTACTGCATAAGGGCTGTAGTGTGGAGTTATGCTTGCTTGGCTTGATTCATCTGTTGCCCTTTAATTCCCTTTTAAACCTAGATCCCCTCCCATTGTCAGGCATGCATCCACCTGCCAGCTTTATTGTCTTGTACTTTCCCTACCTAGTCGTGTGTTGCAAAGTGTGTTATGTAGCTGATATAATGCAATTCTACTTTGTTCTGCTGTAACACTTTACTGTTTTCTTTGCAGTACAGCCCCTCCCCTTTTCTGTTGTGCGGGTAGCTGCTAGCAGCCTTGTTAGCTGTTGTCAGTGGCCCACTGTAGGTTCCTAGGTGTTAATTACTCATTTGTACTCCAATTTCTCTGCTGCAGCATTTCCTTATTTTTTGCATATATCCTTTCTGTTTCAGCTCCGGTGCGCGCCATGCATACCGTTTACCGGGTTTAAGCGCGTTTTAATCTCCGTTCACATGCATACTCGGTTACATTGTGTGCTCTCAGCTAGGCAAAGCTAAAGCCAGTTAGCTTAGCTATAGGCAAACCGGATTGGCTTACACCAAAGGTGACACACCCCTCTCTTGACGTCATCTTTATCTCTTGGTCATACCTCGGTGTTATAACACTACACCATGATGTGCATCCTTAGACCAGGGGGGAATCTGTGATTCAGTATAACTCCTCTCATTTGCATTAGATTGCCTACTAATTCCTAGAAACCACGCATAACACTAACACAGCCCCTTAGCAACCCTTGCAACATGGTGTTGTGTAACATGCCTGCCACTGACTGTTATGAGGAAATTATGATATGTGTTACATTGTGGTTTTATTTTCTTTTTTTCTATTTTTCTTACGATCCCGTTTGCGCGCCGCTGAACCACGCTTTAAACTTCATGATAGCGCGAGAAAAAATAATAATGTTATTTTTATATTTTGTACATTTTTTATGCCAGTGGCTATATATTTAGCCATTGGCATATATTAACAATATAATACATGTGTTTGGCCGGCTGACATGGCTCCGATTTTATGTTTGCAGTAATGTAAACTGTGTTTTACAGTTTACATTTCTGCATGCTTACACTACGCCTGCATCACTTCCTGGATCACTACCCTCATTTGCATGCTACACTACTGCAAATGGGGAGATTAGCATACAGGAGCCGAGAGCTGTGCCGGTGTAGCGTACGCATGTAGTGCACATGAAAACAGCTCGTACCTGCATCGCTCGGCGGCCATATTTGGTGTTGGAACACCGATGCTTCTCCTGTACCTGGCACAAGCTTTGTGAATCCCGGGGTCAGTCTTTGCCATGTAAACCACTATATTTGGTCTTTCACAAAGATAGGGTTTCTCTTCAGACCAATGTTAACTTTCTCTGCAAAGTTATTTCTGACACTGCCTGAAATTAAACAATTAACCTTCCTGCTTTCTTTCCCAATTTCTCAAACAAGGGGGTTATACCCTGCATTTGTTATATATTCATTATCAATTTTGTTTTGTTTTTTTTGCATTGGACCAAGGACCTCGGGAAAACTGACCAACTTTTTTTTGTTCACTGAAGTTACATTGGAAAAAGCGTCTCTAAGGTCATACTATAAAAAATAGTAGTCCAAATGCATTAGATTTGTTTGTAGAGCCAAAGGATTGCCTGTACCTCACGAGCCTAGAGCTCTCTCTACTAAAGCTGCTTCAAGTTCCCAACCTTTCTTTTCTAGAGTTCCTGTTGATGATATCTGTTATGTGGCTACTTGGTCCACAGTGCACCTATTTATTACCCACTAGAAGCTGAACTTGCAGTCAAGGTCTCTGGCTTCATTTGGTTCCACCATCCTCTGTACCATCCTTCCATGACTCCATCCATGGTTTGTAGTAGCTTGGGATTGTGTCCCAACAGTTGAGATGGATGGGAAAGATAGTAAGGGATATGAATGTTATGTACTTACCATAATGCTAGATATGTGTCTTCTTTCATCTGTCTCAACTTTCCCTACTTCAGTCCCCTTGCCAAATGGTCATTGTCTTAGGCTGTCAATTTACTGTAATTGACCTGTCCAGAGCCTTTCCTGAATTACAGTTTGTTTTTTTTTTACTTTTTAGTTGTCATTTCTGGTCATTTTTCTAGGTGGTGAAATATAGGAGAGGTGTAAGGGAATTATGGGTAGGGGAGAGGAGCATGAACCTTGGATCCAAAAGTGTAAGCGTTGCCAACCTTGGATGCAGTCAGAACTGATATACCCAACATTTGAGACAGACAGAAGAAGACAACATAGAGCTAGCTTTATAGCAGGTACATAACTTCCATTCATTATTTTTTTATTATATTAAGCTATTCAAATTTACATATTACTGCCTGGTGTTAGAACAGGCTTGCATGGTCTTTGAGTGCTGTACCTTATATTTATGATCTGAAGTAGTTTACTTCATTTGATCTTCAACCTGTGGGTCTGTGGATCTGAATCAGATCCAACACGGCCGCATAACCAGTATCTGATCCACGCTCCAAGCTCCTCCCCTTACCCATAATGCCGCATGTCTCCTTCCTCACTTTAGATCTTATTTGCTGCTGAATAGCTAAGCATCGTGATCTTGAGCTCTGAGCATTTTTTCTGTGGTAAATAGTTGATTTTTGAGAATTCTTTATCCTTTCAGTACTTTTCTATTCCCTCACCTCCTCTACCCGCTTTGGGCGTCAGTTTAGTGAAAAAAATGTTTTTGTTATTGTAGTTCTCCCTTTCACCTTCCCACTCCTATCTTCTCTGTGAGTGAGTGTGTGCACGCCTGTCTGTTTTCCTTCCAGGCAAGGAGTATGGCTGATATTCTCCTTAAGCTAGGTTTTAGGAAGTGCACAGAGTGTGGCCATTAGCTCTCTCCAGCTGATGGCCACACTCTGTGTGTAGTTTGCTTGGGCATGGCCCATTTGCTTACCCCGTCCCATTTGCGTGGGCTTCAACATGCTGGCCCTTAAGAACAGGAGGGATAAGCTCATTCTGAAGGGCTTGCTTCCCTCATCAGGGACGGCTGTCCCCGCAACCTTGGCTTTGGCCTCTTCAACCACCACTTCTTCCTCTACTCCTTTAAAGACCTCTGGGACTCAAACTCCTACCATGAGGTCTGGGGAAGGAGAGAGGCACCATAAGAAAGGTAGACCACGTAAATGGTCTCCGGACCGCTCGGCTTTGGTGGGCCTCCACCCAACACCAAAACCTCCACCAGGCCCAGTACTCCCCTGCTCCACTCTCCCAGGTTCTCCCCTGAGCCCGAGGTGTCTCGGTCTCCACTAAGGGCGTCCCATCATCAGCTCTCCCGGCTGGTGTTGATGGCTTCCTCCTGGTCTACCTGTATTCTTAGCGAGGCGGAGATGGGCAGGATGATGTGCAAGTTCATCTGCACCCAAATCCAGATGTGAGTCTTGCCTTCCCCCTCTCCCTCCAGAGTTGGAAGCTCGCAGAACTTTTTCACCCCAATATCTCCTTTTCCGATCCATCCTTCGGTTTCGGAGTCTTTGGATCCGAGGACTCTCGAGGTGGGGGGGTCGGTGCCAATGGTACATTGTACCTCGACGCCGGCCATAGCCTTGAATGTGTCAGAACTGACCTGGTCGGAACCGAGCTCTCGGAGCCATAGCCTCAGCGTCATATCCGAGCTTTTCGGAGCACAGTCTTCCCCTTGATATGTCGGAGCCTGTAGTCTCATCTCCGACTCTCCTGTTAGATCCGAGGGGAATGGCTCCGATGGTGGTTTGTCAGGATGCCTGCTTCCTTTCAGCTTTTGACATGGCGGAGAGAGTTCTCTCGAGTTCGTCGAGACCCTTGACCATCCTGTCCTCAGACTCCGCCCCGACTCCCTCTGTTTTGGGTATGGATCAGACCTTCCTGTCACCTCAGGGACACCTTGTGCAGGTTTTGCCTCAAGGAAGCCCCCATGCGGGAGCAACAAGAGATTTGTGAGTTCCCCTCCAGAGAGTCGCACTGAGGAGGTTCCTTGCAAACAGACATGCAAAAGGAGGCACTTGGACTCCTCTCCAGAATCCCTGACCGAAGACACTGACTTGGAGGAAGGGGAAGGTTCTCCCCGATGACCCCCCCCCCCCAAGGATGTTTCCTTTGGAGACATCATGGAACTCCTTTGCCGGGGGGGGGGGGGGTCTGCCCAAAAACCATCCTCGGGTGAGTTAGTGTTCTAAGCGGCATTCATCACAGGCCCATCTACTTCCTGGGTGTCACCTCCCGTGGATATGCTTGTAGACCTCATAACATCTCGAGTGTGGAAGGAACCAGACACCATGGAGCACATCTCTAAGCACCCAGATAAAGTTCTAAGCCCCCCACCAGACAGGACTAGTTGGACCAAGGGGTCCCCAGTAGATGCTATGGTGGTGGCTGCCGCCACGAAAGAAGAGCTCGCTTAGGAGAGTTTTATGGTTCAGCCTCCTGACTGGGAGTCGAGGACCATGGACCGTCTAGGGAAGCAGGTGTATGCTTCAGCAACCTTTACCATAAGGGCACTGAACTACATGGCACACGTCGTTCGACTGCAGCAAGACCTAGTCAAGGAGTTCGCTGAGTAGCCCCTAGAGTCCATGTCGGTGGAGGGCAAGAAGGTGTTCTCTGCACAGATGGACACTCTCAAAGCGGTAGCAAATACGTCCATGCGTCTTCTCTTCCACGCTACAGAGGGAGCCGCTAGTGCGGCCGGTTACGGTGTTGCCATGAGGCACCACGCCTGGCTCCTGCTGTGTCAATTCACAGAACCCTTCAAAGCGTCATTTGCAAATGCCCCTTAGGATGGTTCTTCCCTGTTTGGGAAAACAGTTCGTGACACATTGGGCCAAAGTGGAAGGATGGGAAGACACTGTCTGCCATCAGGATCAGTTTCGTTGCCCATCAACAATCCTTTTCAAGGAATCAGCGAGGGACAAGGAAGATGTGGTTCTGGAAGTCTCAGTTCTCCTGGGACACTCAGGATTCACCTTCCCCCAGAGGCAGAGGGGGTTATGACAGACGCCATCCAAGAGGCAGAGGGGGTCCAAGAAATTTCGGGTTTCGAGAACCTTTCTCGGACAGACCTGTGCAGCTGCCCTGAGGAGCTGCCCGACTGCTTGTCTCTAGAGACAGTCGGAGGTCACCTTTCACTGCACCCAGCACCATGGGAGTCCGTAACATCAGAGTGTTGGGTGTTGCAGATCATATCCAGAGGTTATTCCATTCCGTTCACCAAACCACCTCTCCCACCAAAACGCCTCCCAGACATTCCACCCGCACAAAGGGAGGTAGCAGCACAAGAAATAGACAAGCTGCTAAGAAAGCAAGTCATCCAACCTGTCCCCCTAGACCAATCTGGATCGGGCAATTATTCCAGGTTCTTTTTAGTACCAAAGAAAATGGGGGACCTAAGACCCACCTTGTACCTGTCCGTAGCCAAGGAGAAATTCTGGATGATCACTCTTCAATCTATCCTGCCCTACCTGCAGGACATAGATTGGATTTGCTTGATCGACTTCCAGGATGCGTACCATCATATCAAGATGGACAGGCACTCCCACAGGTTTCTCCGCTTCCGGCTGGGAGCCAATCATTATCAGTTCAGAGCTCTCCCATTTATTTATTTTATTTATTTATTTTTATTTTACATTTGCTGACTGGGCTAGTCTAACTGGATACATATCCTTTTTCAGTAGAGGCCCGGGGAGAAAAGCTCTAAATCTAATATACAACAACATACATGTAATATTGAACAGAGGATTTCAGATAATATTGGTCACTTCACTGTTAGCACATTCTTTCAGATCATTTCTATTTATAGAGCAAGTTAAAGTGATTTAAGATAGTATATGGTTAAAAGTCTTCAAAAGAATAATCATTATAACTTGTTTACTTAGCTTACATTCTAATTTCTTCAGAAAATAAGTAACAAGGAGTGAGAGGTAGAATGGAAGAAGAAGAAAAGAGAAAGCATAGCAGTTACAGTAAAGATTAGTCAGGGTTACAAGAAGGACAGAGCCAGTGTGATTTAAGATAGATTTTGAGCTTTTGTTTGAAGATAGTAAGGGAGGAAAGTGATGTTAGATCACTAGGAAGAAGGTTCCAGTGTCTCCCAGCTGTATTTGAAAAGAGAGAGTCACCAGCCAGGTTTTTGGATTTGCTTATACTAACTAGTAGTTTATTAGAGGAGCGTAAGGTGTTCAGGTTTTTGTAGGAAGTGACAAGGGAAGATAGTGTTGGAGTATTATGAGGCTGGTACAGGGTCTTATGGATAATTGTAAGTTGGTTAAACATAAGCTGATTCTAGAGTTCCAGCCAACCTAGTTGTTGTAGATTCTGACAGTGATGGGTTCGGAAGGGATTTCCAGTGGCAAATCTGGCAATGTTGTTGTAGGTTTTGGCAAGTTTTAGAAGATTATTATTCAACAGGTTAGTATAGATAGGAGAAGCATAGAGAAGTGTAGATATTAGGTGGGAGTGGGCAATAGTGGATCTGGCAGGTGGAGTAAGGAAAGGTCTAATCCTGTAGAGGGAACCCATTTTTTGTTGACTGTTTTTACTGTATTGTTTATTTGTGTATCAAAAGTGAGGTGGTTGTCAATAGTAACGCCTAAGAGTTTGGTAGTATTTGGTCTCACCACTGCCCTTAGGGTGTTCACCAAAGTGAATGCAGTTGTAGTGGCTCACCTGAGGCTTCAGGGAATTCAGGTCTTCCCTTACTTGGATGACTGGCTCTTTTCTGCCCCCACCAAGCATCTACTTTGCCGAGCCAGGCATTATTTCCTATTATTAGCAAACAGCTTGGGCATCAATCATCATCAATATCAGCAAATCGTCGCTGATCCATGTTGAGATTCTAGAATTCATTGGCGCTCGGTTGGGTACTATCCAAATGAAAGTTTACCTCACCCCAGAAAGGGAACACAGTCTCAGAGTTCATGTCTCATACATTCTCCAAGGAAGGTTTCTCTGCTCAACCGTGAGAGGGGGAGCTTTGAGCAGCCATATGTCCCTGGAGGAGTGGTTCCAGCCCAAATGTTAGTAGTTTATAGGCCATTTTGGGCTAATTTCTATCTCATTCATTTCCCTGCTGTAAAAAAATGCGTTTGCACGGTTTTTCACGTCTGGGCAGCGCTGGTTAGCTAGGGCTAAATTTATTCTGGCTCCACCAAGTCTCCTCTTTAGTTTTTCCCTTGAAAGTAGTCTATGTCTCAACCTAAGCACTTAAAAAGCATCCTACAGTCCAGCACTTGCTCAGACCTAATAGCAAGCACTAATATACCCTGACACTTGATTGCCCAGCAGGGCAAGGCTCATTATTCACCCCTCACCAACCAAGCGACTAAGCAGCTCACCCTACTATTCAGGTATGACCAAAGGGCAATTTCAGGTATACTCTCCAGTCCAGCTGGTGAACCTGGGTATCCTGAGGCAATGTTACACCTGCCTCATTTACACAGACAACCCTCTCCTCCTACCACAAAACATTAACATATGCAAGAGATGCAATTATATAGCTAAATTGGAGGCTAAGCTCTCTCCATCCAAGACTGTAACAGGCAGTCATGAGGAGAAGGTTAACACATGCATCATACCTCCAGCCTCACATAGACATACTAAACCAGCACTGGCAAAAAATACACATAAATACATGAAATCATACTCGGAGGCTCTAAATAAAAACATGCAAAAGCATCACAGACCTCCAAAGCAGACACCCAAAAAACCTGCACCTCCTGTCACAAATCAGACAACACATAAAACACAAAATCAGCGTGCCACACAATCACACCCCTTAAGGCGAAATAACATACCTAACACACTAGTAATAGGCGACTCTATAGTCATGCACACTGATGTCCCAATCACTAGGCTGGACAAGGAGAAGGTTACTGTTAGCTGCCTGTCGGGAGCCAGAATCCGCCACATAACACAAGCACTCAGGTAATTCCAGAACAAGTACAAATATGACTCTGTCATTGTTCATGTTGGTGTGAATGACCTGAGACGTACCTCCCTGGACTACATGAAAAGAGACATGGAAGAGCTCTCTGATCATGTAGCCCAGGCGGGTATGACCCTGACCCTGAGTAGCATCCTGCCCTCACCAAGAATGATACCACAGTATAAAGAAAAAATGATCAATTTCAACAATTGGCTAAGTTTCTGGTGTCATTCAGGGAGAATCCAGTGTCTGTCAGCCTGGGACGACATGCTCGACAGGCCTCGTTGCTTCGCAAGAGACGGCTTGCACCTGTCACCCCTAGGCTTTCTAATACTGGCCAAGGCTCTTGCTGCTCCCATAGTGCCTTTTTTAGGCAAGGCTCAAAAGTCAAACCCACCTCTGTAAACAGCACAAATAAAAAAATTACGGTTATGCTACTCAACGCCAGGAGTGTAAATCTCAAAATGTACGCACTCGAAGCACTCCTTAGTATGGAGAACATCGACATCTGTGCAGTAACTGAAACCTGGTTCAAGGCTCCACAGAGCACCCCAGCACTACTGGACTACAACTCATACCACACAATGTGAAATTGTTCAATCTCGCCGTTTGTTCTTACACACGGGTTCGGAGCCGATCCTCGGCTCCTAGTCGGCCGCATCTCTAGCTCGCATCTTCGAGAAAGCTCGAGGCACAGTAATATCCCATGATCCTCCGGTGCTAACCCCCAGATCTAGTTTGCTGCTAGCAGCAGATCGCATCGAGAGGCTCGGGCCAGTACAATTTTTACTGTTTTTTTCTTGTTAAATATAGATATTTTTTTATATTCTTATAATCTTTATCTTAATAATTGATAGCTTCATATATATAGTAGCTGTGTGAACTAGTTTAGGTAGTTTGTTACCTTTAAAATTATTAGTAAGGGCCTTAGGCCGTTTTTTGTCTGTAAGAACTTACAGTATTTAAAAGAAAGTTAACTTTTTCTATTTTATTTTTTCTTTCAAAAATATATATACTTATATCTCAGTGTGCTGTGGTGTGTTTTTTGTACATTTATATATATATACTTATATCTCTGATATTGTAGTTAGAAATTTTTCTATATAGTGCTGTCTTTTTTTCTAGTAGAATGTCAGAAAAGACTAAGAGTGGATTTAAAAGGTGTCAGTGTGGACAGAAGATGGCCATTACTGACAACCATTCATCCTGCATCTACTGTCTTGGCCCTCTCCACTTGCAGGAAGACTGTTCCATCTGTCATTCCTTTAGTGGGAGGGTCATGCTGGAAAGACGCAGGAAGTTGGTGGACAGAGGTTTAATCAAGCCTGAGTTTCAAGAGGCCCTGGACAAGGCTGAACAGGTTTCGAAGTCTTCGAAGGGGTCGAAGTCTTCAAGAGTGTCGGAGCCCAAGTCATCGGCTCCGAGCACCTCTTTTCAAATTTGGACACCGGCTCCTATGACTTCGGTGCCGGGTGTCGAGACCTTATCTCTGCACGAGGCTCAGGTCTTGGAGCCGGTATCAGAGGTACCACCGTCTACTATCCTTCGCTCGGTGACGGCTTCAATCCCTTCGACCCATTCTTTGAGGCCACTTTCCGACTCCGATGTGGACCGAGTGGTACAGAAGCTTATGGAGAACTCGGCTTTGTCAAAATTACTCGAGGTTTCGTCCCAGTTGGTTTTGAAACTCAAAGCTATTCCAGCTCCCTCGACACTTCCTCCTCCGAGACCCGTTGAGTCATCGGTGTTAGGAGTCGAAGAACCGATGTTGTAGAGCCCTCGGTGCCGAAGCCTCCAGTAGTGCTATCGGCTCCGTTGACCTCGACTCCTTTGGAACCAGCCGGAGAGTCTCGGAGCCGAACATCTTTCCTGGGTTCCGGGGGGGATAGTCGAACCGAGATTTCGGTTCCGACTCTTCCTCTCGGTGCCTCGGCTCAGATCAGTCCTCGGTGTCGGAGCCCGTGGTTCCGATTCCGGAGAAACGACCTCCTTCTTCGTATCGGGTCAGATCTTCGGGTCGGGGCACCGGTGCCTTTGACATCATGAGGAAGGTCTTGTCAGATCAGACACTTACTTCATTGGCTTCTTTATCTCCTTCCCCAAAAGGTCCGCGTTCTGCTTCTGTGCCTTCGGTACCTACCAAGCATCGAGACCCAATGCCTCAGAAGTCCCCACAGGGCGACTCTGGTTCCTCAGATGCATCCCCAGAAGCTCCCACTGAGGATGTTCCGAGGAAATGACTGTGCAAGAGGAGGCACATAGATTCCCCACAGGAATCTCTTACATCTGATACTGATTTAGATGAAACAGAAGGGTCCCCACGGTCCACCTCTGAGGATTTCTCTTTTGCAGACATTTTGGAAATCCTGAAGCAAAGAGGGGACTGGCAAACCCTTACCCCTTCTGCGGATGAATCGGTTTTACTGAAGGCATTTGGGACTCAACCGTCTACTTCCTGGGTGACTCCTCCCTTTGACGATCTCATGGATCTAGTAGCTCGGAGGGCTTGGGAAACATCTGATACAGTGGAACCAGTCCCGCGTAAACCCAACAAATACATGACAGCTCCCCAAGATAAAGCCTATCTTACAAAAGGAGTTCCCATAGACACTATGGTGGTGGCGGCGGCCACTAAGAAAGAGATGTCTGAATCATCTTCCTCTGTCAATCCTCCTAATAAGGATTCTAGGACTATGGACAGATATGGGAAGCGCATATTTAGTTCGGCGACTTTTTCCATCCGATCGCTCAACTACCTTGCGCATTTTATGCGTTTACAAAGAGATCTCATTAAGGAATTAGGAGATACTCTTCAGGGACACACAGATGCTGCTGTCGCCGAAAAAGTGACAGCGCAACTTAACACCCTAAATTCCATAGTCAACTCGTCCATTAGGCTGATTTCATACGCAGCCAAAGGATCGAGTAGAGCGGCAGCTTCAGCGATTGCACTGAGAAGACAATCCTGGTTGCGCTTATGCTCCTTTGCAGAAGCCTTTAAGTCTTCCTTTGCCAATGCCCCCTTTGATGGTGCCTCCCTGTTTGGGCCCAAAGTAAAGGAGACTCTCACGAGGTGTGAACAAGAAGGGAAGACCCTGTCTGCCGTAGGGGTCTGTTTTTCCGTTCCATCTAGACCCTACCCTAAAGGGCAACGAGGAGGAAAGATGTGGTTCCGAAAGACTCAGGGATCTTTTCAACACACCCAAAGTGACCCCCCCTCCAGAGTCAGAGGAGGGGAAGAAATGGAAGACGCCGCCCAGCCGGCAGAGGGGGTCCGCAAAATCAGGGTGACAAAGAGACCTTCTCTGGAAAACTCTTCCAGCAGTCCTGAGTGCAGGCCCGGCTGTCCTACTCTGGAGGCAGTCGGGGGTCGCTTGGCTTTATACCCAGAGGCCTGGCTAAATCTTACATCAGATTACTTGGTAAGAAGCATAGTTACCAGAGGCTACAACATTCCCTTCATAAAAATACCACCAAACTCCAAAAAACTCCCAGATGTTCCACCCAGTCTGCGAGACCAAGCAACCATAGAGATAAGAAGGTTGCTCGAAAACAGAGTCATCCAACCAGTCCCAGCGGACCAAATAGGATCCGGAACTTAGTCAAGGTTCTTTTTAGTTCCAAAGAAAACAGGGGACTGGAGGCCAATTTTAGACCTCAGCAAGTTAAATACCTTTGTAAAAAAGGAAAAGTTCCGGATGGTCACGCTTCACTCAATCCTCCCTTTTCTGCAAAAGGGCGACTGGATGTGCTCTATAGATCTCAAAGACGCATACTACCATATCAAAATGGCCAGGGCGTCCAGAGATCATTTGCGCTTCCAGCTGGGAGCCAGTCATTTCCAGTTTCGCGCTCTGCCCTTTGGTCTCACCTCAGCCCCCAGGGTGTTCACCAAATGCATGGCAGTAGTAGCGTCTCACTTGAGACGAAAGGGATTCCGGGTGTTTCCTTATCTAGACGACTGGCTCCTTTCCGCCACCACCAAGTGTCGTCTTCTACAAGCCAGGGACTACGCCATCAATCTTTGCTCTTCACTAGGCATAACGGTGAATTTTGGAAAATCTGTCTTATCGCCGTCACAGCATATCTTATTTATAGGAGCACAGCTAGTCACTTCCCTGGCTCAAGTTACTCTCCCCCCATCAAGAGTGTCAGACCTCAGGCACCAAATTTCGCTCCTTCTTCACAACAACAGAGTCTCTGCACGACAAGTATTAAGAGTGCTAGGCTTGATGGCAGCATCCCTTCTTGTAGTTCCTTTAGGCAGAATGCACATGAGGATCCTTCAATGGATGCTATTCACCCAATGGTCGTATCTACAACTTCCACTGTCTCACGAGATCTTGATCACAAATTATTGCAAGAAGGATCTCTTGTGGTGGATACACAGTCAAGAGCTAACACTAGGACGACCCTTTGTATTACCCAGTCCGGTAGCAAATCTAACCACGGCGGACGTTTCCCTGATAGGGTGGGGGGGATTCTTTCAGGGACAAACAGTCCAAGGTCAATGGTCCAACATGGAGTACAATCTGCACATCAATGTTCTAGAGATGAGGGCAGTGTTTCTAGCGTTGCAACACTTTCACGAGTCCTTACCTCGGGGAACAGTGACAGTTCAGACAGACAACATGTCAGTGGTCTGGTGCATAAACAAGCAAGGGGGAACCAGATCTTACCCGTTATGCAGAGAGGCCCTCAGAATTTGGCAATGGGCAAGGTCCACTGGATGCTTTCTGATAGCAATGCACATCCCGGGGATTTCCAACGTAATCGCGGACAGGTTGAGCAGAGCCATCCTGTTCCCTCACGAGTGGTCCCTCAAATGTCAAGTGGCGGAAGAGATCTTCCGCAGATGGGGCCAGCCTTGCTGCGACCTGTTTGCATCCCCTTTGAATGCCAAATGCAGAAGCTATTTTGCCCTGTTACCCCCCCTAGGGGGTGTCCCCAGGGACACACAGGTATACGATTGGCCGCCGGGTCTCCTTTATACTTTTCCTCCTGTTCCACTAATTCCCAGGTTTTTGCAGAAAGCCAAACATCTGGACAGGACCATAATACTGATAGCCCCATTCTGGCCTCGACAAATCTGGTTTCCCTTCCTTCAAGCCCATCAAGTGGAGGAACCATGGATTCTGGACCCGGAGCCAGATCTGTTGACACACTCGTCGGGAGTTCCTCACACCTTCCTCAAGTCCCTCAAACTGACAGCTTGGCTGCTCCGCTTCCCATCTTAGCCAGGTCGGAGTTACTATCTCCTGCAGTACAACAAATTATTGTATCTTCTCACAAACCATCTACAAGAAAATTGTACATCAGCAAATGGAACCGTTTTGTGCACTGGGCCTCCAAACAAGTTATAGATCCATTCGGGGCCCCAGTACACAAGATACTAGATTTCCTTTCCTCACTTTTTCAAGAAGGAGCATCAACATCCACTATAAGGGTTCAACTGGCCGCTATATCCAATTTTCATACTGGCCGTAAGGATGGTTCTCTTATGTCTCACAGGCTTTGTAAAGCCTTCATGAAAGGTACTTTTCATCTTCGCCCCCCTTTTCGTAATCCAATAGCACCTTGGAATCTTAATCTCATGCTGTCACAACTCATGTTGCCCCCTTTTGAACCAGCAACCACAACTCCGTTAAAATTGCTTTCGTGGAAAACACTTTTCCTGGTTGCCATCACTTCAGCCAGAAGAGTTTCAGAGTTACAGGCTCTATCTATCCGACCCCCGTACATGATTTTTCATCCGGATAGAGTAACTTTGCGCACCAATCCATCCTTTCTTCCGAAGGTTTGTTCGATTCAGAACATCAATCAATCTATTGAACTGCCTACCTTCTTTAAAAATCATTCCAATAAGCTGGAATACACATTGCACAAGTTGGACATTCACAGACAACTAAGATTTTACTTACATAGGACAAAAGAGTACAGAAAGTCGGATCAACTATTTGTCTCATATGCTGACCAAAGAAAAGGACAGGCAGTAACGAAGGTTACCTTATCCAAATGGCTCTCAGATTGCATAAATTTCGTATATGCTGAATTCAAACAACAACTTCCTTTCAAACCCAGAGCTCATTCTACAAGGGCGATTGCTACCTCTTCAGCCCATACCGCTCGTTTGCCTTTAGATACCATTTGTGCAGCGGCAACTTGGGCAAAACCACATACCTTTATCGCCCACTACAAGCTAGACAAGAGCTCCAGGGACAGTGCGACGTTTGGTTCCACTGTACTCAGGAATGTTCTCCCTTGAGCCAACTGGAAAAAAAAAGGAGCTAGGGATGCTACCCGTGTGTAAGAACAAACGGCGAGATTGAACAATTTCACATTAAGAAGTTATGTCTTACCATAACGATCCATGTGAATTGTTCATCTCGCCTTTGTTCTTACATTCCCCCCCTCCATTCCCTGTCCTACGGTCTGGGAGAACGGTTTTCGATTAGATTCCTTTTCAGCCTTTTCTAGGTATGGTTGACATGTTATTAACATCAGTAATGGCATCTTTTATCCTCTACCTGGCTGTAGGGTTTCAGACAATTTGTAGTATTTGTTCATAAGTGTTTTAGACACATTTCTAAGAGGGATTCTTCTGGTATAGTAAACTAGATCTGAGGGTTAGCACCGGAGGATCATGGGATATTACTGTGCCTCGAGCTTTCTCGAAGATGCGAGCTAGTGATGCGGCCGACTCAGAGCCGAGGATCGGCTCCGAACCCGTGTGTAAGAACAAAGGCGAGATGAACAATTCAAATGGATCGTTATGGTAAGACATAACTTCTTATTTTGGCCACAGAACATGGACTGAAACACAAAAGGAGGGGATGTATCCATATTCATCAAGGATACCTTCACCTCCAGGTTAGTAGCGCAGCATGATACCTCCGAGAACATCCATGTGCAACTAACATCAGGCAAATCTGCAAGGCAAATTGTGGCCTGCTACAGATCACCCTCCATGACCCAGGACCACCACTCCACCTTTCTGGAGACACTGGAAAACATGAAGGTCCTACCGAACACACTGATATTGGGTGATTTCAATTACCCTACCGTTAACTGGGAAAACTACTCAAGTACAACCTCCCAGGTACAGCGTTTCCTGGAATTTATCAACTCAAATGCCCTGGATCAGCTGGTAAACTCCGCTACCAGAGGTGAAAACATGTTTGACCTGGTCATCACCAACATGGGCGACAGGTGTTCCACACCGGAGGTCAACCCGTCACTGGTTAGATCAGACCATAAACTAATCTCACTGGATGTCCACACCACACCACCACCTCCAACCAAGGAAACCACAGTGAAAATCTTTTCTATAGCAAACTTCACCTTACTTAAGACAGAGGTATTAAGTTTCACAGCCCCCACACTAAAGGATAACAGTGTCGAAGATGCAGGAACCTTTACAGATGCACTCTATGAGCACCTACAAGGATGCATGGATCGTGCCATCCCTAGCAAAACCAAGACTCACTCCCCTAAGAAAAGGAAACCAGTCTGGTGGACCCCTGCCATAAACAAGCTATACAATAGAAGGAGGAAACTAGTTCAGAAAAAAAGCAAATCCCAAGAAGGAATGACATCCCTGATCAGTATCAGTAAAAAATTAAGGTCCCTCATAAAATCCTCCAAGGCTAACTTCGAAAGAAAAATAACCAAGGATTCGAAAGATAACCACAAAGCCTTCTTTAGCTATGTCAAGAATCTAAGTGGCAACTCGCAGATATGCTCTGAGCTAGTGCAAAATAACACAAAATATACTGAACCCACTGATATTGCCAACATCCTGGCAGATAGATTCAGTGCAAACTTCACCCCCCTCTCACCCCCAAAAGAGCCCACAACAATACCGGAAAAGTGTACTGTCCTGGAAATCAGACGCACAGGTGAAAGCCCTTTCAAAAGCCAAAAGCACAGCGTCAGTGGGGCTAGATGGTGTCCCAGGCTGCGTCTTGCACGAATTACAGAACAAACTAACCCCCCACCTAAACACCCTGTTCAACCTCAGCCTCTCCACAGGTTATGTGCCCATAGTATGGCGCACAGCAATGGTTATTCCGCTCCACAAAGGAGGGGCCACAACTGACCCTGGTAACTATTGCCCCATAAGCCTGACTAGCCTGTTCTGCAAGGCTATGGAGCGCATCATCATGGAACTCATTAACAAAGACATTGAGAACCTCCAAACACTTGACCCGACCCAGTTCGGCTTTAAGGGCAGATCATGCCTACTAAACCTGATTGACTTCTTCGAGACAGTCACCAAGGCCATAGATGAGGGGAGAGTAGTTCACGCAGCCTACCTTGACCTCGCCAAGGCTTTTGACACCATTCCCCACTTGGGAATTCTAGAAAAACTCACCAGCCTGAACATAAACCCCTACGTCACGAGATGGGTTGCCAACTGGCTTACAGACAGTACTCACACGGTAAGAATAGCGGGCTCCAGGTCCGACTCTAAAAAAGTCACAAGTGGTGTCCCACAAGGCTCGGTCCTGGGACCCCTACTGTTTGGCATATACTTCTCAGAAGTACAGGCAAACACAGGAGGACTATGGCTAACCAAGTTCACCGATGACTGCAAACTGGGAGCTATAAATGACTCTCCGGATGACACGGACATTCTCCAAAAGGGCCTTACTGAGATGGACACCTGGTGTCAAAGTCATGGTCTCAAGCTAAATGCCAAAAAATGCATAGTCATCCCGTTTGGGAAAAACAAAACACCCATGAATTAACACATAGGTGGCAGCCCCCTTAATACAGAAGAGGAAATAAGATATCTGGGGACCCAGGTAGATAGTAATCTCTCCTTTGACAATCATATTGCCAAAGTAGTTAGGAAATCCTTCTATGTAGCCCATCTAATTACTAAAGGGTTCACCTCTAGAAATAAAGAGGTTATAGTGCCTGTCCACTTGTCACTCATCAGACCCATCATAGGGTACAATGCCCCATTGGGGATGTACCTCGCAAGACACTTCCAACAGCTGGAAAGACCACAAAAGTACCTCACCAAGAGGATTACTGGCCTCAAGCATATGTCCTATGCAGCCCGACTGGAAAAACTCCAGCTGTACTCAGTGGCATATCGCTTACTCAGAGGTGATCTCTGCCTGACTTACAAAGCCATGTCCAACTCAGAATTGATGGACATGCTCCACCTAAAGAAATCCAAGTCACTGCGAGCCACTCGCTCTAGTGAGCTAAACCTCGCCATAGAACATGCTGGAGGGATAGATTCCTGTCACAGAGACTCCCCATGGTTTGGAACAAAATTCCTAACTAGATTAGGCAGAGCTCCTCACTAACACTATTCAAGAGAAACCTCGATGAGTGGATGGGTAACAGAAAATACACCCCTCTGATCACTTCATTGGCTCTTCTTGACAGAGGCTCAGTTAATTAATCAATGGGGCGGTGAAGGCTGACACACACTGGCTAGGCTTATAAATGCCCTTGGGCAGATAGCCTAGTACCTACCTATGAACCTATGAACTTCCTACAGCAGAGACAGTTCTGCGGGCACTGGGGTCCTTGCCGGCCGCAATCACTCTTCTAACCCTTGCTCGACTTTACATGCGAATCCTTCAGTGGACGTTAGCAGTCCAATGTTCTCTACTAGATCTTCCTCTATCCCACCCAGTCCATATCTCTTGGGTTTGCAGGGACTCTCTTTGGCGGTGGATTCTTTCCCCGGAACTTTCAAGGGATGCCCCTTTCTTCCATCCCTTCCCAAAGCCACGGTGACCACAGACGCCTCCCAGCTAGGGTGGAAGGGGCATTGCTTGGGAAGGACTGTCCAAGGCACGTGGTCCCCTTCCAAGACCAGTTTGCATATCAGTGTCCTGGAGATGAGGGCGGGGCTTCTAGCATTGCAAGCTATCCATGCCCATCTTCCTCTAGGGACTACTGCAATCTAGACAGACAACATGTCAGTAGTCTGGTATATCAGCAAACAAGGAGAAAACAGATCTTACCCCCTTTGTCGAGAAACCATGAGAGTGTGGGAATGAGCGATTTCCACCGGCCATTTTCTGGTGGCAATGCACATTCCAGGATGGTCCAGCATTCTAGCAGACAAGCTCAGCAGGACTGTTCTGATGCCTTGCGAGTGGTCTCTGAATCCTTCAGTAGAGGAAGAGATCTTCCTCAAGTGGGGTCGACCTTGCTGCAATCTCTTCACATCTCCTTCCAATATGAAATGCAGTGAGTTCTTCGCTCTGAACCCCCCTCAGGGGGAAATCCCCTGAGATGCTCTGGTGCATGCTTGGCTTTTTGGTCTTTTTTATGCCTACCCCCATTACCTCTCATTTTGAAGTTTCAACAGAAAGCTCGTAGGCTGGGGAACACAGTAATCCTCATTGCCCCATTCTGGCCTCAAGTCTGGTTCCCCTCCCTTTGGTCTCACCTAGTAGTTGCACCATGGATCGTGAATCTGGCTCCGGATCTCATCAAACACCCCTCGGGGATTCCTCACCCAGAACTGGGCAGTCTGAAACTCACAGTTTCACTTTTCCACTTCCCTTGATTATTAGGACTCCCGGTTTATTCTCCCCGGTTAAAACCATTTTGGTAGCGGCTCACAAATCTTCCACACAAAAAGTATATTGTAGTAAGTGGAAACGATTCTCCATATGGGCTTTTCAGTGGGATTTGGATCCCTTTATGGCTCCTGTCTCAGAGGTATTAGAGTTTTTGGTGGGGATTTTTTGACAAGGTGCCAGTTCCTCTACAGTTAAAGTTCATCTGGCTGCTATTTCTAATTTTCATGTGCGGGAGAATATGTCTTCACTAGCCTCTTCTAGATTTGAAGACCTTCCTTAAAGGTACCTTTCTTTTAAGGCCCCTGGTGAAGGATCCTACGCCTCCGTGGGACCCCACTTTTGTATTACAGGATTTAGTCTCTCCTCCATTTGAGCCCACAGTCTCGGTAGGCTTGCAGTATCTATCTTGGAAGACTGCCTTCTTGGTTGCTATTACGTCTGCCAGGAGTGTCGGAACTTCAAGCATTGCCCATCAAAGTTCCATACATGATTGTCCATAAGGACAGGGTTTCCCTGAACACTAATCCATCCTTCCTTCCTTAAGTGGCATCAGAAGACAACATTAATCAAACTATCAATCTTTCTGCCTTCTTTCCTAATTTTCAGAACAAGGGTGAATATAAATTACATTTGCCGGATGTACTCGAGATTTTATCATCACAGGACGAAATAATTTTGCAAATCTGATCAGTTGTTTGTTTCTTACTCAAAACCCTTTTTAGGAAAGCCAATTTCTAAAGTGACTTTTGCTTGTTCGATTTCCCAGTGTATTATTTGAGCATATTCTGACAAAGGAATTTCCCCTCCCGGTCAGGTAAAAGCACATTCCACCAGGTCTGTGGCCACTTCAGCGGCCTTTTGGTCCAGGATGTCGCTGGATGATATTTGTTCTGCACCTACTTGATCCTCATCTCATACCTTCATCTCACATTACAAATTAGGGAGTAGGGCATCTTTTGGCTCCGTGGTGCTTCAGAATATTCTTCCATGAGGGCCACCTAGGTGTTTGTAGCTGAGGACTCTGTCCTACAGGTTGAAGATCAAATGAAGTCAACTACTTCAGATAAAAAAAGTTTTGTACTCACCATAACTTTCCATCTGAGTAGTTGTACTTTATTTGTCTTTAATCATCCCTCCCTCCTTCTCTGACCTTGTCACTATGATCCTGGCCTTGTATATGGGAGATGAACATGCTAACATTCTAGAGACTTCTCTTGCTATGTTTGGTTTAGGAATTTTGGGGGTGCCAGTAGTGGTAAGGTCCTGTTGGGTTGGTCTTGTGTTATACTGAGCAGCAAACTCGATCTGAAGGGAGGAAGGAGACAGGGGGTATTATGGGTAAGGGGAGGAGCTTGGAGCTTGGATTAGATGCTGGTTATGCGGCCGTGTCGGATCCGATTCGGATCCATAGACTCACAGGTTGAAGGCAAATGAAGTACAACTACTCAGATGGAACATTATGGTGAGTACATAACTTCTTTTTTTTTTTTTTTTTTTTTTTTTTTCATTTGACAAGGTTACAGCTGAAAATGGATATTCTACCCCATTTTTCTTCTTGCTCATTTAAATAATGAAATATCTGCAGCTGAATAATCAATTTAGATTAAACTGTAATCAAATTTTTCACTATTTGTTCTATTAGAAATATCCACATTATATTGGTTGACCACTGATGATTTAAAAACTAAAAAGAAGTGTAAAAATATATACTTTTATTTTGTGCAAGGAGTACACAGTCAAAAAGTATTTATTTTGGCAGTTGGTGAGGTAAATTGTATTTGAAAACAACTGATCATTAATATGACCTATATTTGTGTGTATGTCATTTTTTTGAATGAACTGGAGGGCAAGTATGCAAAATTGACAAATTTTATTTACGAATATGAACCAAGACAGACCCTGTAGCAATTGTTCAGGGCGATGCATAGTATTAGGATTCAGACACAGCCTTTGTATATGTAGACCTTTAACCTCCTATGTATAGTATATTCATTTTTTTTTCAGCATCTAAATTTCATTAAGTAGCAGTGAGTGTCTCTCTCTGTGAGTTTGTGTGTGTCTGTGCATACATACATTTGCTGTGTATGCTTGAACATATGTACTTGTTCATGTGTGCATAGAAGTGTGAGCCCATTAGAGAGAGAAGTTGAAATACCTTAGTGTGATGATAATTTATTTCACATGACGATGATCAAACATTGGACTTGTGCCCAGTCACAATATGTCAATTCTGAGGGCCAGGCAGTCAGTGCTTATGAACAACAACTGATGAGTAATTGGCTTGTCAGGTGCAGTGAACGTGTATCTGTGTGCATCCGTGTGAAGCAATTTGAAATATATTACTGCTGTCAAAATATCTTTCACTTGATCTCAGTCAAGCATTAAGGCGCATAGACAGTCAAAAAGTAATTTTTTCAAGTGGTGAGGAAATTATATATGAAAACAACTGATCATTAATATGACTTGTATTTGTGTGTATGACATGGCTGTACATGTGTATATGGACTTTGTTCAAACTAGCTGAGACACATTATTATACTCTGAATTTATTTTATTTGATCACAAACATTTAAGGGCTACCTTGTCGGAAAGTAGTTGTTTTTGATGGAAGAAGCCTGCATTCTAAACAAATGGATACTTTTGTCACCTGATCACAGTTAAGTGATCATTAATCTGACTTGTTATCTGCAGAATGAATGTGTGTGACTCAGGTAGGGGTGAATCTATATGTAAAAATACTCTTCAAAGCTTTTATTTGTGGCAACCATGTCTCTTCTTTACAGTCAAAGGATGTCTATATTAGAAGGAAAAGATTGTACTTGGAGACCGCCCATAAAATGAGCTAAACCTGATGTTTTCTGATACTTCAAAAATGAAATGAAGACAAAACCCATGCTATGACTTTAGTAGTGATAATAATAATAATTAATAATAATAGTAATAATAATAATAACAATAGTTGATGCTTAGTGGTCATATGGATAAAAAGAACCTATAAAAATATATGAAGCTAATGTATTCTGCAGCTCTCCTCCACCTCCAGTTAACCTGGGATGGAAGACTCCAAGTCCTAAATTAAATTGTAATAAAAGCAAAGTTGCATTTTTCTTCCAGGTTTGAACTTTCCTGCTAACTGTTCAGAGCTGAATATAGCCAGCAAGGGACAAACTCTTCCCATGGTGAAATTTGATAATCTTATCACATCATTCACATCATTTAGTAGTGCTACTGTACATTAGGTTACCTTTGTCATATTTTACACTGTCCTACTTCTCAGAATTAGACAATCTTCCTGTCATTCACCCTGTTCTGTGGAGCCACATTTTTTCAACCAAAGTGCAACTCTTACAGACAGAATAAAATAAGTCTAAGTTTTAAGAGAGAGCAAGTAAATGCCTTATTCTCATGTCTCCGTAGAGACAGTCTGATAGAGGAAACTGGCTACAGTCTGGTGGGGAGTGACTGGCTGGGAGAAAAAAAAAGAAAAGAGAAATTGACTAGGAGATAATGTTTTCTAAAAGCATTCAGGGTTTTTCCCAAGGTAAATAATGTACTCTGAAAGCATTCAGGGGCTTTTCCAAGGTAGTTAATGTTTCCTGAAAACATTCAAGGGTTTTCCCAGTTGGGAGAGCTATAAAGACAAGACAGAACCAATCAGCACTTAGTGAAAGCACAGGCTACACCATGCATTTTAGCATGGATAACATTTCTTTTAGGTTAACTCAAGTCTATGAGAGTGGCAGTATGCTTGGGACTTTTGTTCCTATTAGGAGGGTAAAACTTCAATATTTGAAGGTGTAGATAGTTTTGTGTGTTAGCATTGTTACTAGGTTTTAGGGTGGTAGTGGGGATTTGTTTGTTTTTTTGTTTGAAGGCTTTTAAACAAAAGGTTTTATAAGATGTGACATAGGATCAAATGGATGTAGCAAGAAACAATTGTATAAAAGTTCAACCTGCTAAACAGTGCACATATGTAACAAAAAAGCTGGAACTAGACATTTAACAAAAAAAGAGATGTTATACATAAAAAGTGGGAATAATAACTGTTTTAATACAGTGATGCTTTCTTTAATGTTGTTAAATGTAAATGTTTTCACAGATAAATACAAACAAGAAAGAGTAGTGAGCTATATTAAAAATGTAGAGTGCAAATAGCTATGTTACAGGAGAGACACGTAGAACTGAACATGTGAATTTGATAAAGAAAGGCTTTCAGGATAGTTATTCAGCGGAATACCTGGGACAAAGGAAAAGAGGAGTACTTATATTAATTGTAAGAGGAACTCCAATAGTGATAGAAGAAGATAAAAAGATAATAATGCCAGATTTGTAGTAGTAAGGGGCTACTGGCAAGGGAGGAGGAGGAGTACACTGGCATGTATTTACATTTCACCTAAGACTGCTTTAATCGAACTGAAGAAAATTCTGAGAGAAATAATCAATTTCAGTAAGGAATGTTACTTATAGGTGGGGACTGGAATTTGATTTGCAGCAGTGAAGATGGTTCTGGGGGCCCAAAAGGGAAAATATAAGAAAGGAGGGTAGATTTTTGAAGAAATTTATGAAAATATTTGGCATAGAAGATGTGAATTCAGTAATAGGTGTTTAGAATGAATTTGCATATTATTCTCCAAGATATAAAAACTGGGCTAGGCTAGATAGAATTTACATTTCACAGGAACCTGTGCATTTCATCAAAGGTCTTGGTGCTTACCCAGTAACTGTTTCAGATCATGCGCCACTAATAGCTAAAATAAAAGCACAGGGTAACGAAAGAAAAAATGAGACATTGGCGCTTTCCCAACTATCTGTTGAAAAAAGAAGAATTTAAGGAATGGGTAGTAGAGATTATTTAGAAACTGTTAGAGAGGATAGAAATTTCATCTGAAAATATAGCTAGGGAGTGGGATAAAATGAAGGTGGAGTTTAAAATAAGGTGCAAATAAAAGAAAGGGAGTTATGGTTAAGAAGAATTAAGAATTATTTAGAGGGACTTACAAATGTTAAAGTATTGCAGACTAGGGGGCATCTCACAGAACAAGAAGAGGATCAACTGTAGAATGCTAGGCAGAAAATAAGGGATTACATCGATAATATGCATGAGCTTTGAAAGATTGCTGTTAAGCAATTGTTTTTTGATAATAACACTAGAGCACAAAAACGTTTAGCACAACGACTCAGGCAACAGAAAGTAGAAAGGGTTGTTGCCAGACTTAGAGAGCCTATAACGAGAAAGGTAACGAGATCCTGTAGAGGTATTAGAAATATTTTAGAAATTTTATGAGACTCTATAAAGCAGAGAAATGTGAAAATCAAGAAAATATACAAATGAAAATGTTTATGGAAGAATTAAATATACCAAAGTTAGAGGTAGATGAGGCTCAAGTACGAAAGGTTAGGACAGGAGGAGATGAGATAAAAATTGTGATGTATAACTAATCTACAGGAGGGTCCCCAGGAATAGATGGTATTCCTGTGGAAGTTTGGAAGCTAGGAGGAAAAAATTATAAAGATCTGGAAGGTTTTGTTTAACAGTATCTTAAGAGGAGGAGAAGTACCACCATCCTGGAAGAAAGCAGTGGTAGATGTAATACCTAAAGAGGGTAAAGATCCATTCGATCCAGCTTCATACAGGCCCATTTCAATAATAAACCATGATTATAAAGTGTTCATGTCTATAATAGCTAAAAGAATGGCAAACACTGATAGATATGGATCAGTGTGTTTTTTTTTTGGGGGGGGCAAACATTTGTCAACATTAACAGAACATTGATGATCCAGAGGGAAGCAAAATGTAAGAAAATACCTTTGTTGCTGGTGGGTCTTGGTGCAGAGAGAACATTTGACAGAGTAAGCTGGGACTTTATGATCAGGGCAGTGGAAGCATTTGTATTTCCTGAAAAAATAAGGTTTTGATTAGGAGGATATTTGAGGGATTTGGGGGCAAAAATTAAAGTGGGTGGGATCCTCTCTGATAATTTCTGCTTGAGCACAGGAACCAGGCAGGAGTGTCCTCTTTCCCTTTTATTATTTGCATTATATTTAGAACCAATGGCAAAGAAAATAAGGGACTCAGGAGTTCAAGGGTATAATTGGTATGGTAGTCAGGAAAAGCTGGCTTTATTTGCAGATGATATTATTTTATACCTAACAAAACCAGAAAAAAGTCAGTACAGTGTTGTGGAACATTTTGAGACCTTTTCAGATCTTTTCAGGATGCAAAATTAATGAAGCTAAAACAAAGGCAGTAGTGGTAAATTATGTACCCACACATGAACTGGTTCAAGAATACCCATATCTATGGGGACATGATAACATGAAGTATTTAGGAGTATGGATTAAAAATGATTCTAGTGTGGCAGCTTAAGGATATGTGGGAAGAGACTAAACAAAAGATAATACAAAAACTGAGAAAATGGAAGCTTTGTTATATGGATATGGATAGTAAGATACAAGCAGTTAAAATGTTTTAGTCCCTTTACTCTTATAATACACAAGTCAAGCATATTTTTATCAACCAGAGGTGAGTTGTGGGTAGTAATTAATTAAGAGCTGAAAGACTTTATCTGGGAGGGGAAGACAGCAAGAGTCAAAAGGGATAAGCTGATACTTCCAGTAGGACGTGGCAGATTGGGATTACCCAATTTGAAGGGGTATGTCAGAGCTACACAGTTAAGACTCCTGTATATAGCACAAGCAGAAAACTATAATTCAAAGCAGAAAGGGATGATGATGAAACAAGGGGGAAACTCAAGAAACAAGGAGAGACTGGGGTTTTGGATGCAGGCCTTTAAGGATAATAACAATAATCATACAGAATATTATATCCATAATGTAGCAAAAAGTATTCTAAGAACTAAACCAACATGGGAATGGAGAAATGAGATTCTGCCAATGGGGATGACTGCAATTAGGGATACAGGCAATAGGCAGGTGAGGCTGGAATTTATTTGAGAAAACTGGCAAAGTAACCAAGGTATTGGGAGCAAATAACTAAAGACGGAAAGATGATAGAATGGGAAGAAACCAAGAATTTATTTGGACTGCAGGTTAGGTATTGCCTTCCATATCAGGGATTGCTATCAGAGTATAGGCAAAGAGAAAGAAATAGGAGGGGTATTCTTAATGAAAGACCACCACTGGTAAAGTTTTTAATAGAATCTAGAACAGAAGCTGCCATTAAAAAAGAGAATAATTAGTAGACCATATAAAATATTGCATGATATCTATAAGAATCAATCAGAGGAGTTTAGAAAGGATTGGGAAGAGAGACTGGTTAAGCAATTCACAAAGAAACAATGTGAGGATATATGTATGTCTCCCAAATATGCAGCAAAAGCTAGAAGATATAGGATTTTTGCATGGAAATGTTTACATAGATATTTTATACCCTATGTAGACGCCAGAGGATTTTTCCTCAGGCAGACAGCAAATGTTGGAGGTGTAAAGGGGAAGAAAGAGGTAATCGGAAACATATTTTCTGGGAATGAGGTGAGTTGGCAGGCTTTAGTGATTCCCTGCAGGATGCACTGTCAGAGATGCTGGGTGGGCAGATTGGTCTGAAGAGGGAGACAATTTTTCTGAGCTATAATACAGAATCAGAATTGCCTAGACATGGTAAGGTCTTGCTGTGTCTAATAATAGTGGCTGCCAAAAAAAGCAATTACTAGAAGACGGAAATCAGAATCTAAACCAACTATACTGGAAGTAGTGAATATAGTAATAGAGATAAAACAACTGGAATTGAGATCTCTAGAAAAGGGTATGAGCAAACTACATAGGAAAAAAATAGGAATTGTGGGAACAATACATACAGGGGAGGAATAAGGTTTAAAAGGTGGCAGGAATTAAAGTGAGCTATGTAATGTTTGAGTGAGAAAGATTGGGTAAATTGTAAGTGATATATGATGTTTGCAACTGGGAGTGTGTCAGTATGGTTTGTGATGTAAAATGATTGCAACTAGGATTGTGTCAGTGTGGTTTGTTTTTATTTATATAAATGTATGATTGCCTATGTAGTTAGTGATGGTTTAATAAAGATGTATCTTGTTTAAAAAAGCAGGAATTGAATAATTTATGTAATATTGCTTAGGTTATATGATATATAGCAATATATGTGAAGTATAATGTTTATGTTAATATAGTTTGTTTACTTTTATATGAATGTAAATTTGCCTGTCACAAGTGATAATTCGGTCAAGATGTTTGATAAAAAAAAAGGAATTAAACAAGTCTACTTATTCATCTCCTAACATCCTGCTGAACCCATCACATTGTATCCATCAGATCCAGTAATTGGCTTGAAGTAAAAAATAAAGTGCCACTCTCAACCATTAAGGCTTTCCATATACTACACCACTCTTACAAATATACTTCCCTTCAGTCTCTGTTACTGTAGTAGTCTACGTAAGTCTCTTAAATCTTCAAACATTATTTTTACTAAGCCTTTAGCTGGTATTAACAAACACAGAAAGACCCTCTTTTCTGTAAGTATTCCATATATTGGAACAGATGCCCTAAGAGCTGGAATTTATAACACCTTCTTAGGACAGCCCTAATAAAACAACTTAATTTCAGCTGAACCTGTAATTATGCTCATTATACTTCTGTTTTTACAGTGAAAGATATATTTTTACTGTGTCTTTATTACCCTTATTTGTGCACTTTTCACTAATAATCCCCACCACAATGATCTGTGGTAATCAAGTATTAACCCAAATAATAATTATGATAGTCCAACTTTTTTTTTCTGTGAAAAAAACATTGTATGAAGAATATTTATTCATCTGCATGGCAATGCTTGTATCTTTTACACACCACATATTATATGTTGAAATGCATGCATACATACATTTATAATACAGATGCAATAAATTGTTATGATGCTAAAACAGTATACTACTTAGTCCGATTAGTTCAGAGTTTTCTCCCTTGGCCTCACTTGAAAGTGGGTCATGCCGAGTCAGATTGTCTTGATCAACAAATTAAATAATCATTTAATTAATTTGCTTAAACAATACGCATGCACATTTTCTTTTTTTCTGACAAGAAGTAATTATATAATATAGAAAATTAAAAATATATTGTGCTGTCATAATGCATGAACTGAAGCCACTGTTTGTCTCTTAAAAGTGCCATTTCATAGCATTTTAAATGTGCAGAAAATCTTAGTACAAAATATGAATTGATTGACTGACTGATTAATTAATTTGTTCATTCATTTTTATTTTCTGATTCCCATTTTATCATAGTCATGATGTCAGGATCAGTGGAGATGTAGACCCTGTCCTACCACTCAGTGAGCATAAGGCAGGCAAGTAATCTTGGAGTGGATGTCAGTCTGTCACAGGATGCAGAAACACACACATACATATATGTACACAGTCAGAAAACACCCCATTCACATATTTTCAGAATATCAAAATGTAACTGTAACAGTAGCTTTGCATCTAAAAGCATAACTTCATTACAGTTTATAATTGAATATCCAGACTTACTAGAAAAGACACACTGTTTCAGGAACATAATGTTGTATTGATTGACATCAAATATAAGCCTAGATAGCCATTTGAGTGTGCCAGGCTGCCCAGTTAAATATAGTAAGTTTCAGGTAAAGGGTAGATACCTGACTTCTTTTGAGAGGTGGGAATACATTATAGGCCCAGAACTTATCTGCAGTGATATGGTATTACATCAGACGTAAAAAAGAATTGTATGCATATTGCCCAATGTATAAATAATTTGTATATCAACAGATGGAAGCCACCACAAAATTTCCTGCATGGACTGTGGCAAAATAGCCCAGACAACACCTGTGCTGTGATACATGAAATTCTTCAGAAAGAAATATAATCTTAGCTGCAGTGTGTATCTGAATGTCCATATATAATTCATTTAAGCTTTGTGAAGAACTGTCATAGGGAGAATGAGATAGTGCTGTACATTCTTTAGGCATGCAGAGTCACTTCATTATAACAGTCTGTCATGTCCGTTATACTTTCTTTCAACAATGGGGTAGTATGTGATGTCTTTTCCAGGTATGAAATCAGTTGGCATTACATTCAAAGTATAGTCATATATATAACACCAGGATATAGACCTTTTCTTGCTCTGGAAAGATCCTGCAATTAAGCATTATTGTACAGAATCTGGTGCTATGGCTGTATTAACTTCAGTGGCAAGATGCATTCAAGTACATAGGGGTGAGCTGTAGTCTTATATGCATTTTTATACCTGAGTACCCAATTATAAATCCCTGAAATTTTTATTAACTCATTCAAGCCTTTATTTTGTATATTTCCATGCCACTCCCATAGCCCCTTTATAGCATCCAGACCTTTTTTATTAGGTCTAGCTTCTTTAATTAAACAACTTACCAGGCAGTATTAGAAAGTGCAAGGAAACATTAACAAATTGACACTAAGATTGTTACTCGTGAATGTCCTTCAAAAACCAAGTGACTTAAAAACTATTGCATGACACCAGGTGAAACTGTAGGTGTTGTAGGTGTTGTTGAAGAAATATGTCTCTGATATGTGCACTGTAAGCTGTACAACTTGAGAGATATTAAGTGTTATTCATATTGCTAATTATACATTTAAGTATATGCTTTCATATTTCGGTAAATATGTCAATAAACATGCACTCACATGAATTTCTTATTGTCATGTGAAAGCTTATGTCTGATTAAAAAATATTTCTAACAATGTATGTCTACACTATACAGTTTCCAAGATATGAACATTTGAACGTTTAACAAAAAAAATAATGTGGGGTTTGTGTGCATTATAATATATTATAGTTGTGATGACCCTCCACTGGACCAGTAATCAAGGAGCCTCAATCCTCACCACTGTATGAGTAGACTGCCCTCCTGGTCTAAATGCGGTAATTCCCTTGAAGCCTGTATTGAAGGCAAGGAGACCAACAATTGTTTAATGTTGGGGGTGTGCCCCTTTACCAACCATAAGATTGGTGCTTTTGTTATGAATGGAGAAAAGGGAGTTGTCTTTTTCCTATGTTCCATTGGCTGTTAGACTTATTAATGAAAGAGGGAGTCCCTGCCTAATTATGATCTGAAGAAAGTTTACCGAAAGCGCTTATCGTTTTACAGTCACAAAGGGACATTGTTTCACTAAGTTTTTCTGCTCTTTATTGTTTCCTAGAGAGATTGTTTTTTATATAATTGCGATTAAAGTATTTTAACTTAATTTTTATGAAACATTGAACGGCATCAGCTCCTTCATCAATGGGAACAGTATGTTTGGGCCGTGGTGGTGCTGCTTGACATTTTTTGCTCGTTTATTTTTCTTTTCCTTGCAACACCATTAGCAGTGGGCGGTATTTATTTCTTTCATTGTTCATTTTTATATCGTACCACTGCACATGTCTGAGGACATGGGAAAACAAAGGGTTGGAAAAGGCCGTTTTACTATGGATTTTATGAGAAATAATAAAAGAACCAAACTAACGGAAGGTAGTGTGAACCCTCTATTACAACTTCACTTTGACTTGGATGAAGTCTCGGAATTTACAGATGTTACTAATGAAAACAACTTTGATAAAATCTTAAGTGAAGTTGAAACAGCAGCCTACCACCTTAAAAGATTAACTTGGCAATGCTATCATTTGAAAGCTAGCATGCACAACCAGGTCATCCCTAGAGTGATGAGAGTGAAGTGTATGCCTAGCTATGGGAACCAGTATCCGGATTGCCAGATGGCAGGCTATAAACCTGGAGACTAGTTTCCGCTATATGAGATTGCTCATTGCCAATCAGATTAAAGTGAAACAAGTGGAATTGGAGGTTTGATTTGACCTCCTCCCAAGTCTGTAAATTGGAAACGCTGCAGTTTAAACGTCTTATGATTCCAAATTAAAAGAATAAAAAATAAAGAAGTTGAATAGAGATGTAATAGATTTCAAGCAAGGGCATATTTTTGAGTGGGCTAGGGAAGAAAGGAAGTTTGAATCACGTACATTTAATGGCCCTGGCAAGAAACGAGTTGCACAAAATAAAAATGTCTCTAATCAGATAAATGTTACTTCTGAGGTGGAGCAACCACGTGTTGGGGGAAAATGCTTCTGGTGCTCTGGGTTCTGTGGCACTAGTGAAAGTTACTGCACTTCTACCCCTTGAGGGAACAAGCAATTCTACCCACTCAGGGACTGTACCGAAGAAGGGTGCTATATATGTTCCAGTTTTTCACAATCTAACAATTTTTCTGAAGCAAACCCAACACAGGAATCCACGAGCCCTAAGTCAGGACAGGAAAAGGAAGAACATCACAATTTGATGAATTCATCACTAGTAGTGAATATTTCGGGCTACCAGTTGACACGTGTAGAGATGGCAGTCTTAGAAAAAGGTCTTACATTTATTCCCTCTTTAAAATCTGATTTAAGTGAATTTGTTATTGATTTAAAGTGCTTTGGATGGAATGTCACCCTGAAAAGCATTTATGAGAATAGTACAAGTAACACAAAAGCTATTAAACAACCTAGCACTTTTGTCCCCCTAAACCACCCGGTTATTGAACTTTTTACATGAATGTGTGGTAATGAGGTAGAAAAGTTGAGGCAAGGAACTTGTACCAAACACTATCATAACATTACCACTGACGAAAGTGGGCCATTTTCAACCTGCAACAGAACAATGATATTGTGCTCAAACCTGCAGATAAAGGAGGTGCCATCGTTGTATTTCAAGCTGATTGGTATAGACAGAAAATGTTAAAGATGCTAAGTGACAAGAAAACATATTCTGAGGTTACTCCAATGACCCTTAAAAACCCTACACAGAAGGTTAAAATTCAACTGAATGATATGCTAATAGAAGGTTTAATTGATACGGAACAATTCAGTTTTCTTGACACTGCATATCCCACCATTTCTTCCATAAGTGGTCTCCCCAAAATTCACAAGGACCTCCAGAATCCTCCGTCACGTCCCATAGTCTCAGGACAAGGTTGGATTACAGAGACTATGTCTCTATTTGTTGAAAAAGAACTTAAATTAGTGCTAGCTAAAATAGCTACTGCCTTACTAGACACAGATGATTTTTTAACTAAGCTACATACAGCCATGAACTCAATCACAGAATCTTCTAATCTTTTGTTAACTAATATGGATGTCAGTAGCATATAGAGCCAAAACCACTGTACACATCAATGGAAGCAAACAACACAAACGATATATCCACAGCAAGCAGTTTATTTTAAGTGCTTTCGTCGGCCTTAAGCCTCAGTTGATGAAGTCTGAGGCTTAAGGCCGATGAAAGCGCTTAAAATAAACTGCTTGCTGTGGATATATCGTTTGTGTTGCTTGCTTCCATGGATGTCAGTAGCCTTTTTATATCCATTCCAAATGATTGTGGGATTGAGACCATAAGGAAGGTTTTAACACGGGACACTATTGGACTGAATACCAACATGCTATGCATGTTGTTGGAAATAATCCTGGAAACCAACCTTTTTGTTTATGACCAGCTTATTTTTGGCAAAGTTGGGGGGGTAGCCATGGGCGCCCCCTGTGCGAGCAGCTACTCAAACCTTGTCCTAGCAGAATGGGAAAGGGTCCATGTACTTAGTTCTACCAACCCTTGACATAGACATGTGTTTTTTTTATGGTCGATTTGTGGATGACCTCTTTCTGCTATGGGATGGTGAAGAAGAAAAATTCATCTCATTTCTTGATTATTTAAATCACACTACCACTTTTTTAAGGTTCACAGGACAATGGTCTCGTTCATCCATCAATTTCCTGGATGTTAATGTTACCCTGAGAGCAGGAGGTTTGATAGCTACAGCCCTACACAGGAAGGATACTTGGAGAAATCATTATCTCCATAAAAGTAGCATGCATCCTAGACATATTACTAGGAACATTATGCGCAATTAAATAACATGAATCTCAAGGTGGTGTACTCAAGAAGCAGTTGTTAAGAAACAAATACAGGACCTGCAGAAAAGATTGCATTCACAGGGCTATACTGAAAAAAATACTTGTCCTGCCTTGAATGATTTGACTGGGAGAAGAAGTCAGGATAACACTCCAGTTGATGCTGTCATGACCAGAGCGTGACACATTAATCAGAATACTAATAAATTGAGACTGATAACACTGATAATGTACAGGTTAAAGATGTCATACAAAAATATTGGCCCATCCTCACCTAGGATCCCAAATTACGGGAAACTGTGGGAGAGGAACCCTGCTGTGGGTACAAGAATAGAAAGAATATAAAAAGTCTTTTATGTACTAAAGACGTTTTTTCTAAGCAGCAGATATCTGGACCCAGGGGGACATTCCGATGTGGGAATTGCCGGGCCTGTGATTCTATAGACAGTAGTAATTTCTTTCAGCATCCTTATTCTGGCCATGAATATACTTTTAAGCACAAAGCCACTTGTAGTACCCCAAATGTGGTTTACCTAGCAACCTGCACGTTATGCTTGGCTTTTTATGTTGGTAAAACCTACCAAGTATTCCAGAATAGAATTTTAAGGCATTTGAGAGATATACGTGATGGGGAAATACATAATGCCCTTATTTTACATGTAAAATCTTTCCCTACACACTCTTTTGTCTTCAAGGTTATTGAACGGATTTATATGAGAATGAAGCAAGGAGATGTTTTCAATAGAACTGAACTTAGTGAAGTTAAATGGATTATCAATTTACGGGCGGACCGCCCTCCTGGTCTAAATGCAGTAATTCCCTTGAAGCCTATATTGAAGGCAAGGCGATCAATGGTTGATTAATTTAGGGGTGTGCCCCTTTACCAACCATATAATTGGTGCTTTTGTTATGAATGGAGAAAATGGAATTGTTTTTTTCCTATGTTCCCATTGGTTGTTAGACTTTTATTAATAAAAGAGGGAGTCCCTGCCTAATTACAATCTGAAGAAGGTTTACCGAAAGTGCTTATCGTTTTACAGTCACAAAGGGACTTTGTTTCACTAAGTTGTTCTGCTTTTTGTTGTCTCCTAGAGTGATTGTTTTTTATATAATTGCAATTAAAGTATTTTAATTATATTTTTATGAAACATTGAACAGCATCAACTCCTTCATCAAGGGGAACAGTACGTTTGACCAGTGGTGGTGCTGCTTGACATTTTTTACTCTTGTGGTAGTTTGGTACCCTTGTTGTCTGCAGACAACTTACCATTGGCATTCTGTCATTCCCATTTGCTGGCCTTTTGTTTCCCACCTTGCCTCCTTGGACATCTGTTTGCTACATGGCTCCACTGGTAACATTTAAAACATTTAACCCTTGATCCTGGCCGTGTACCTGAACTAGTGGCTTTCCCTGTTACTGACAGACTCTGTTAGGGCAGTTGAGGCTGCGTACAGTGGGTTCCCTTATATCCATGTGCAGCAGTGGGTATCCCTTTCCTGTGCAGTGATGCCCTGCTTACTAGGTATAGAGCTACTTTTTTCCCCAACTCATCTGCAGTATTGGATTCCCTATCTGCTAACCAGATTCTCATGTCCTCAGACAAAGTGCTAAGGGATTGTTCCCTCACCAAAAGGTCTGTCAGCCCTTCAGAAGTGGTGATCTGATACCCACTCACCCACCTTTGAAAATAAGTGCTTAATTCAGCAACATAATCGCAAACACTTTCATCTGCCTTGCACCTATGCTCATGAAACTTTTTTCTATAAGCTTCAGGTGTTACCTTAAAACAGTCTAATAAACATTTTGTTATACTTTAAGCAGTCAGTATCAGACAATTTAGAAACAACAGTTACAGTTTTACCATGGAGTAAGGAGGTCAGGAACCATACCTAGAGGCCTTGGTCAACATTATACTCTTTACATACCCTTTTAAACATATGAATAAAACTATCAAAATTATCACCTTCTGTAAATTGTAGAAGAGATTTACTGACGTTTATTGCTTCTGGGGTTTGGTTATTCCCTTCCCTGTTACCTCCATGACCCTGGCAAAGAGTCAGCATATCCTTGTCATGTTTCCTCTGCATCTTATTTTCTGTGGCTTCCAGACGTCTCAGTCTCTCTTTTGATTCTAATTCCATTTGCTTCTTCTGCTGCAGTCTCACTGCTGATTCTAGTTCCAAATGTTTGGCCTCCAGTTCATGTCTCTTTAACTCCTGAAAGATTTTTAAGTCCTCTGAGGCAAAGTTGAACTGTCCATTTTTTGAGAGTTGTATATCTCCAAGGCCAGTCTGGTTGTCTTCCTGGTTTCTGGTCTGTGTCACAGCTTTGACTAAGGCTGCAACCATTTCTGCTTTAGTCAGGTTGGCCAGCACCAGTCCTTTGGCTTGGCACACCTTAGCCAACTGACTCCTTGTCAGCTTGCCATAATTCTATGCGGGCATCTTTGCCTGCTCTTCCTGACTAACTAAGCTAACAAAAAATAAATAAAACTATTGTAATACAAAACTCTGAATGTTCACTGTGTGTTTGCTTGGGAGTACAAACACCTTCTTTAGTGACTGCTGTTTACACTCTACAGGAGTTCAATATCCACACTACTGAATCCAATATGTGATGTGCTGATCCCACCACTGCCAACCAAATGTGATGACACTCCACTGGACCAGTAATTAAGGAGCCTCAGTCCTCACCACTGGTAGTGTGGGGGGCGTTCACTGAGAGGATAACAGGTACACACAGTATTTCCAGTTGCCAATCTTTGCATCAAGTGCAGTTTCCCTTAAGAGGACACAGAGACCACAGTCAGTCCAGGGCTGTTTGTGTCCCTCTTTCTCCAAATCTCGAATAAGACTCCCCACTGGCACAGCTATAACGTTGAGATCTCAGCTGAGTGGCCAAGCCAAGACCTCCATCACTCTCTCTGTCCAACCAGTGCTTCATGTTCCTGCCCATGTAGCTGACACACTCTTTGAGGTTTGATTTACACAAACACACACACACACACACACACACACACACACACACACACACACACACACACACACACACACACACACATACACACACAAACACACACACACACACACACACACACACACACACACACACATGCACACACACTTGGGAAAGGCTGGCAGAGTACTTGACTATAAGCTGGTTTTTACTGCCACCAGTCACTCCTGCCGACTACCTTAAAGTTCTTCCAAGGGTGCCCAGTGTACTGAGTGATATTAATATTGATACAAATGGCAGTTTGACCAAGAGCAAGGCTATTCGGAGTGAACCACACAGTGTCACCAAATAAATATGCAAGTACTCTCAGAACTTAAATATCTCTACACAGATCAGCCACAATGAAAGGTTTAAATATATTTAATAATAAATAATAATAGAACAAGATAATACTTAGTATATATTTGCAGTGACATCATAGTTCAAAACCACAGGAAATATTTAAAATACCATTGCAGTACAGGCTCACACAAATAAAGAAAAATATCTAAACTAAGCTTCAATATATTCCTGATTGTATCTAGGAGATTTACTATACTCTAAAAACTTACTAATAGAGCAAGGCAGATGTGGTGAATAGTTCTTGTTTTCAGGTCCAGGACAGAATGCAGGATGCCCTGTCTCACCAAGAGACATTGGAAATTAATATCTAAAATATAACTGCTGGGATAACTTGCAGACTGACATCATTTCTTGTCATCTGACTTCTAGTTCCCAGGCAGAACAACCATTGATGGCAGGTGGTAGCATTTAGCATCTACCTGTAAAAATACATAGACAAGGGCTTTTGCTCAGATCTTTGGCAGATGCTAGAAGTCATAAAATAATTGCATTCCTTCATGCTTTCAGAGGTAGTAATTAATTCACTCAGTACAGTACAAAAAGCTTCCTAGTATAGATGTTGTATCACTAGTTGCATTGAAACCTGTCAGAGAGCCTCTTTGCGGTATAGCCTGTAAAGTTATTTAATTTCTGATATTTTTCTAAGGTTTGCTGGACTGAAGTTAACCCTCCTGGTTCCTCTGTTAACATATACATTTAAACAGTTACTGTAGTGCAGATGCATTTCTGTTCTCTTCCAGTAGGGCACACTGTGGATTCATTCTAAGCACAAGCACTTTACAAAATATATTTTCAACACAAACATCTGTACAGAGCAGTTTTCTGTACACATGACAAACAGTTCTACTACATTTGTAACACAAGCATCATATATGGCTTATAGTTGTAATATATTTGCAACATCATCATCTTGCATAAATTAGTTTGATATTCACAAATGACATATAATTATTTACAAAATTCCAGCTAGCCATGCTAGCAGTATCTCCTTTCATCACAACAGTATTTATGGATAGACTGGGAATGCACTGACTGTTGTCATTGTAAAGAATACTTTTTAATGATAAAATTGCTATTTGAACACTTTTACTCGCTTTTACTGTTCACAAAATATTTACATATATCTATCTTATGCCTTTTCAGTTTATTTTTCAGAAAATACTGTAGAAAGCAATGATCTGTGTAGGTTGCTAGAGGTGTGATATTCTATACCACATAATGAGTTAGGAATTGTTAGAGGTGATTGATATGATATTCCTGTTACATATAGGCATTCTCTGTGATTTCACTGTCATAGTCTGTTTTTGTTGCTTTATACTCTGATTGTGTTAGATGTGGGTATATGATTTCTATGGGTCTATATTAAATTCTCGAAAGCCGACAGTGTTGAATCTGACATTGTCGACTCAAGAATAGCGAAAGTGCAGAACATAGAACATGTAAATGGAAATCTCCGTAAGGGGAGATTTCCGTTTACTTGAATGTAGTGCAGTCTCGGAGTTGGTATATTTAAGAAGCAGGGGGTGTGGGATGCAGAGGGGGTTGCCCCTCTGCCTAAACTCTTTAGTTTTTTTTTGTTTGTTTTTATTTATTTTTTTACGAACATTCAATATTTTTAACAGTTCGATCACAAAAGGTAGACCTTAAGTGATTCGAACTGTTAAATGTTTGATGTTCTAATATAGATCCATTTCTGTTCAGGGTAATTAATACAGCAAGTTTATAATATGACTGAAATTAGTTGGCAGTATTTCAGAAGTAAATATTATTCATACTTTTCTAGAATACAGGACTTTTCCATAATTGGAAAGATGCCACCATAAAACTCTTTTTACTAACTATGGATATATGGCTTGGCCAACTTCAGCATTAAGCTGAGTTTAAGGTCTGAAGGGTAGAATGGCAATCTTGCTTTTGAAATGCCTGATAATATTTATTCAGTAATTCCCTGAAAGTTTTCCTTAACACTGTCAAAGAGAAATTGATAAATGGCCTGATATACAAAGGTGCCAAACTTTACAGGTATTTCAATTTACAATGTAGCGTATTGAAATACAGCCTGATTCCAAAAAAGCCAAGTATTTTAATTCTGTGTAGGATGTGCAGTGCAGCGCATTCCCAGGATATATATATTGGCTTGACATATCAGACATGTATATATATATATATATATATATATATATATATATTTTTTTTTTGTTCCCCCTCCAAAATAGGTAACTGTTTCTGTCATTATGAAGATGCCACCAACAACATTTCTTGAACTGACTCTGGAACTATAGCCAGGATGGCTTCCACACTGAGCTGCACTGAAGACCTTGTAATGACAAAGTTCAGTGCAATTTATACCTGAGTATTTCCATTAAGGGTTCCTAAAAACTATCAAAAGAGTATTAACATATATATTGACATATTGCCTGAAGTCATAAGGTTTGTTATGTCAAAGTTTGGTGCATTTTATAACTGAGTATTTGCGTGATGGGCTCATAAAATAAAATAATATTAATGTGTATATTGACATATCAACTGTTGTAAAGAAATTCTCTTTCAGCAAATCAAAAGGAGGAAATTGGAAAAAGTATAAATAAGTATATAAGGGAAAATAGTATGCCAGATTAACAGTATCAACTGTCTTGGAGGTGTAGTTGAGTAGAAGGGAAATATAAATAAGTAGGCCAAAGATCAGTTAGAGGTGCTGTAACCTATGGTACAGGTATCAAGGGCAGCACTCAACAAAAGAATACTAAATAAGCCTAATACATAAAGTGTAATTAACAGGGATGTCATCAGTAAATCTGTATGGCACAAAACTTTGGGCAGTAAAGGCAAAGTAACTCAGCAATCTTGAAATGTTGGAGACGAAGTGGCTGAGATGGATAGTAGTGTGTACTTTGTGGTACAGGCAAAGCCAGAGTAGCTCAAGCTGGAGAGAAGAAGGCCAAGAAGAACAAATGATAGTGGTTTAATCAGGTACAGGAAACAGATAATTGGTAAATTAGAGTTAAGAGAGAGAGAGGAAGAAAGTAAGATGAGGCGAGGGTATCCAGTCAAAGGATGGATGGATTGCATAAGGAAAGACCTGCAACAGTCAAGCATTATTATTGTATAAGGTAGTAGAGTGATACTGAATTTTCAGAAGTGACGACAGTTGATGCGACAGTCTGACCCCATGTAAAATGTAAAAATAAGAAGTGATGATCATGGTGATACCTGCTGTGCACAGATTCCAAATGAATGTTTTTTTTTTTGGCATTTCACTGTCACAGTCTGATATTTATTATACTCTGATTCCATTTGAGGTGAATTTATGACTACTTTTGGTGTTTAATTTCTCCAAGTCTTTTGGGTTTCTAACACCATGATGGGAATAGACTTCATTTCTAAGTGTGGGTATGGTTAAAGTTCGTGAAATCAGTATTGTTTCAATCTTTGATGTTAGCCAAAAGTGCTATTCACAGCATCAGGAATGTGCCCAGAACTGAATCCTTGTGCAATTCTTATGGTGTTACAATTCATTTATTTATTTCCAGTTTGATGACCGGGGAGGTCCACTGGGCTCAGGGAACCCGTTTTCAGTGGAGGCCCGGGGAGAAAAGCTCCAAAAACACAGTAACAATAAGCAAATAAAGTATTATTACATATCTATAATACACAGTGACAATAAGCAAAAAGTTATATTACATAGTAAAACATATTAGGGTACAGTCAGAAAATGGCAAAATGTATTGCATACATACACTTGTAAGTTATATTCATACATACAATTGTATTAGGATTGGGTCAAGTTGAGACAGACGATTAGTTGCACTGAGAGGTAGATGATGACAGTAAGGTTGTAAAATAATAGTTGTTATTCATCTGACTGTAGTTATTCATTAGAATGTAGTTATAGAATGACTTTTTTAAACACAAATTTGCATAGAGAGGTGAATGTAGGTAGAAAGTACATTATTTAAAAAGTATCGAGATGAGACAGACGGAAAAGAACTAGAGAAGGTGGGGTGTATACATCACCATTCAGGATAAGAAGTGTATACATCCTCATTCAGGATAAGAAGTAAGGATGATTTAGTTAATAGCATCAAAGTTTAAGAATTGCCAATAGAGAGAATCTTCCCCAGAAGGGGAAGGAGGACAGTTGGAAAGCTATTTACAATATATAAATTTAAGAGAAAGAATGCTAAGTAATGTTATATTCAAAGTGAGGCTACTGTTTTAGGTAGTCAGTATGGTGTAGATTAACAATGTATCAGAAACATAACTAAATACAACTGTAAATTCTTTTTTATGAGACCTGTTGTTCCTACTGCTATTGGAGCTGTCTGGGTATGTTTCTTCTACACTGCTTTCATTTCTGCCTGCAAATCCTGGTATTTTATGACTTTGTGTCTCTCTGTACGTAATCACTAGGTGTAGCAATTTCAATGATCAATGCTACTTTTGTCTTTTTTTCATAGACTGCTATATCTGGTTTTCTCACATCTTTTTCCTGAGTTGTTGGTAATGGGTGATCCCATGTGATATAAACTTCTTTATTTTCCATAATGCTTTTTGTCTCATGATGTTAAGTTGTCTATCTCGCCTTCATTCTTGCTGGATGGGTTCGGAGCCGAACCTCGGCTCCGACTCGGCCACTCTAAAAGCTCGAGAGCTAGTTCCACCAGCTCGAGGCTCCCCTATATCCCACAATGCTAGGCGGTAACTCCTCAGATCTCGTTTGCCGCTATAGCTATCGAGGTGCTCTTCAACCGGCTCGTCAGGTTAGTTGTTTCAAACTAAGCTTTTGTCAGAATTAGCCCCCTTTAAGTTACTTTTTCTGCATTTAAAACTTAATTAGGTAGTTTCTTTCCATCCCCTTCCAAATTTTTCCTCGCTTTTCCAAGAACTTTCTAAAGTTCTTTCCTCAAACTTTAGGCCCCGTCCCTCCCTTCCTAGTAGTTGGAGTGTCTGGGTTTTTTTTCTGAGGAAATTATTTAACTTAATTTAGTTTAAACTACTTTAATTCAGTTTATTTTAATTTAAAGGTAATCTGTGTGTGTGTGTGTGTGAGTGTGAGTGATTACTTTACTTCTTAGCAATGTCTAAGGAATCGAAGGTCTCAGGCTTTAAGAAGTGTGACTCGTGCTGTCAGAAGATGTCTCTGACAGACGGTCACACTTCTTGTGTATACTGCCTGGGACCTTTGCACCTGCAGGACTCATGTGCTGTTTGCCATGGTTTCAGCCCTAGAGTCCTGCAGGAGCGTAAAAATAAGCTCATTTTAAGGGGCTTATTAAAGCCTGAGGGTCCCCCGACTCAATCTTCGGGGAAACCCTCGAAGCCTACCAGACCGTCGGCTCCGGTATCTGAGTCGTCTTCTGGGGCTTCGAAGGCTGTTCGAACATCGGCTCCGGCTGGAGCCGATGATTCTCGAACTCATGTCTGTACTATTTCCTCGGCTCCGGCCGGAGCCGAGGTAGACACCGGTGAGTCGGCTCCGATCAGATTGTCGGAACCGACCTCCAGGAAAAGGTCCCGGTCACCATCTATTGGCTCCGTTCATTCGGCTCCAGCATCACCATTGTTGTCTGAACGGAGCCATAGATCTCACTCCTCTAGATCGTCAAGACTATCAGATCATGACCTTCAGAGGGTAGTGAGTCGACTTCTTAAGTCCGAGGCACTGGCCCAGATGCTTCAAAGCCCGACTCAACAGTCGATGGCTAATCCCATCACTCAGAATGTTCCTCCTCTGACTCCTTTGAGTTCGGAGCCGGGGCGGCTCGGACCCAAGACTGTGGCGGCGTCGGAATCGATACCGTTGTCTTCGGTACCGTCGTCTGCTCCGATATCTTCCTTGGAGGAATCTCGGCGCCGGACTTCCCTCGTCGGCTCCGAGGGGGCGAGTGGCATCGGACCCTTGTCCGACCCCGCTCTCCCTCTTGGTGCATCGGCACTGGTGAGTTCGGCTCCGACATCGGCCTCGGAGCCATCACTGTCGGTGCCGGGGGAGGTTTTCAGCTTTTCGGAGCGGAGACCTCTGGCTCTGCCTGACAGGGGTGCCTTCGAGGTCATGAGGAGCGTGTTAGAACCTGGTTCAACCCCACAGTCGGCTCCATCTGCCCCTCCCTCCACGGTGCCTCCTGTGATTTCTGCTCACTCCCTCATCCCGGATCGCAGCGAGCCAGCTCCTCAAGTATCCCCAGTGGGGATCTCCTCCTCTTCCGAGGCCTCTCCTGACCCGGTAGGAGAGCCTCTTAGGAAGAGGCAGTGCAAGAGGAAGCACATCGACTCCCCTGAGTCTGTCACCTCTGACACTGATTTAGAGGATTCTGAAGGTTCCTCTCGTTCCCCCTCTGAAGATGTCTCCTTTGCAGACATCCTCGAAATCTTAAAACAGAGGGGGAATTGGCCAGCCCTCAACCCTTCAGATGATGAATCGGTGTATCTTGAGGCATTTGGCTCTCGCCCTTCCACCTCCTGGGTGTCCCCTCGCTTTGACCCCCTTATGCAAGTGGTGGCAAAGAAGGCCTGGACGGCTCCTGACTCAGTGGAACCCACCCCCAGGAGACCATCAAAATTTATCACTGCCCCCAAGGACAAAGAATTCTTGACCAAAGGCGTCTCTGTGGATGCTGTGGTGGTGGCTGTGGCCACCAAGAAGGAGCTAGCTGATCCTTCAGTGCCTGTCCATCCTCCTAACAAGGAGTCTAGGACTATGGACAGGTACGGGAAGCGGATGTTCTCGTCAGCGACCTTTTCTATGCGCTCGCTGAATTACCTGTGTCATTTCACTCGTCTCCAGAGAGATTTGCTCAAGGAAGCGAGTGAAATGTTAAAGGATCCAACAGCTGCGGGTTTTCAGGATAGGATGAACTCTCAGCTGGCGACCCTCAATTCAATAGTTAACTCCTCCATGCGCCTCCTTTCGTATGCGGCGGATGGAGCGAGTAGAGCGGCAGGTACAGGTGTGGCCTTACGTCGGCACGCCTGGATGTGGCTATGTAATTTTGCAGACCCTTTCAAGGCGTCCTTCACTAACTCCCCGTTTGATGGATCATCTCTCTTTGGTCCTCAGGTGAAGGAAACCCTGACTAGGTGCGAGACTGAAGGCAAGACTCTCTCTGCCGTGGGAGTCCGTTTTTCTACTCCTTCTAGGCCTTACCCCAAAGGCCAGAAGGGGGGAAAGATGTGGTTCCGCAAACAATCTCAGGGAGTTTTGCCTGACGCACAGAGTCGGTTCCCCTCTAGAGGCAGAGGGGGGAACAATAATGGTAGACGCCGTCCTAGAGGCAGAGGGGGCCCGCAGAATCAGGGCAGTCGAGAAACCTTCTCCGACAAGCCTTTTCAGCATCCCTGAGGTGTTGCCCGACTGTCCACCTTCGGAGGCAGTCGGGGGAAGATTATCTCTGTACCCAGAAGCCTGGCTATCTCTAACTCAAGACAAATGGGTACAGTCTATCATTTCCGAAGGCTACAGAATCCCATTCTTTCGCATTCCAAAGCAATCCAAAAAATCCCTTCCAGACGTTCCACCCAGTCAAAGGGAACAAGCAGCACTAGAAATTTCAAAGCTGCTTGCAAAAAGAGCCATTCAACCAGTTCCAGCAGACCAACAAGGATCCGGAATCTACTCCAAATTCTTTTTGGTTCCAAAGAAAACAGGGGACTGGAGACCCATCTTGGATCTCAGCAACTTGAACAAGTTTGTCAAGAAAACAAAATTTCGGATGGTCACGCTGCAGTCCATTCTACCCCTTTTGGGGCGGGACAACTGGATGTGCTCTATAGATCTCCAGGATGCGTACTATCACATCAGAATGAGCCGATGCTCCAGGAGGTTCCTCCGCTTCAGGCTGTGAACCAGTCATTTCCAATTCAGGGCCCTGCCCTTTGGACTCACTACAGCCCCCTGAGTGTTTACCAAATGCATGGCAGTGGTCGCCTCTCATCTGAGACGGCAAGGATTCCAAGTGTTTCCATATTTAGACGACTGGCTCCTTACAGCCCCCACCAAGCATCTTCTGCTTCTTGCCAGAGACTACACTCTCCACACATGTCAGACACTAGGCATTTCAATAAATTACGAAAAGTCTGTCTTGTCGCCTTGTCGTGTTATTACCTTCATAGGCGCAAATCTAGACACAGTCAACATGTCAGCCAGACTCACAGAGCAGAGAATAGCAGACATACACAGACAAGTCTCTCTTGTCTTGCAGAGCAACAAGATCAAAGTCAGACTGATCCTGAAGGTCTTAGGGATAATGGCGGCTGCTATCCCTCTCCTCCCTTTAGCCCGATTCCACATGAGAATCTTACAATGGATGCTCTTCACACAATGGTCATACCAACAACTTCCAATGTCCCATTCCATTGCGATAACACTATCGTGCAGGAATCATCTTTCTTCGTGGATCACATCCCCCCAGCTCTTCCTAGGGAGACCCTTTGTTCCTCCCCCTCCGGTTACTACACTGACAACGGACGCCTCCCTGATCAGGTGGGGGGGGCATTACCAGGGCAGGACGGTCCAAAGCATCGGGCAACCTTTCGAACGCCACTTGCACATAAATGTCCTAGAGATGAGAGCAGTGCTTCTAGCGTTGCAAGCCCTACAAGACTCTCTTCCCATAGGGACTATAGCACTATAGCAATTCAGACAGACAATATGTCTGTAGTGTGGTACATCAACAAACAAGGCGGAACCAGATCCTACCCCCTATGTCGAGAGGCACTCAGACTGTGGCAATGGGCGATTTCTTCTCAGCAGTTTCTGTTAGCAACACACATTCCCGGGAAGTCCAATGTGATTGCGGACAAATTGAGCAGAGCTATTCTCATGCCTCACGAGTGGTCTCTGAAGAATTCAGTGTTGGAGAAAGTTTTTCAAAAGTGGGGCCGGCCTTGCTGCGACCTATTCGCTACTCCCCAAAACAGCAAGTGCGACGATTTTTTCACCCTCTTTCCCCAACCAGGCCACCCCAGCAGAGACGCTCTAGTCCACGATTGGCCCTGAGGACTTCTGTATGCTTTTCCTCAACCTCTTGACCCATCAGTCGGGTCAGTTGCACCACTCCCTCCCTTCTCTGAACCTCACAGTGTGGTTTCTCCAATTCCAACTCTAGCCAGGCTTCCTCTAATATCTCACTCAGTTCGAGATATTTTGATAGCCTCTCATAAATCGTCCACTCGGAAGATTTATCATAGTAAGTGGAAACGTTTTAACTGTTGGGCTCATTCAAAGGATATAGATCCTTTCACTGCGTCCATTCAATCAGTTTTAGACTTTCTAGATGAACTTTTCCACTCAGGTTCGTCTCCGTCTACCATCAGAGTTCAATTGGCAGCTATATCTGACTTTCATGTTGGAGTCTCAGAGTCCTCCATTATGTCTCACAAACTCTGCAAAGCCTTTTTAAATGGAGTTTTTCTCCTCAAACCACCTATCAGGGATGCTCCTCCTCAATGGGATCTCAACTTGGTTCTGGCGTCCTTAATTCTTCCCCCCTTTGAACCTGCGGCTTCATGCTCAATGAAGTTACTATCTTGGAAAACACTCTTTTTGGTAGCTATTACTTCAGCCAGAAGAGTCTCTGAACTCCATGCTCTGTGTAGTCGATCCCCTTATCTTTTGTTTCATAAGGATAGGGTGTCCTTACGTACGAACCCGTCCTTTTTGCCTAAGGTAGCCTCACCGGCAAATTTGAATCAAACCATTGATCTTCCTGTGTTCTTTCCTAACTATTCGAACAGATCAGAACAAAAATTACATTGGTTAGACGTTCATTGCCAACTTAGGTACTATTTAGACAGGACCAAACAATTCAGGAAGTCTGATCAACTGTTTGTTTCCTATGCAGAAGGTAGAATGGGCCTTCCGGTTTCTAAGGTATCTCTTTCTAGATGGCTTACTTCGTTGATTACCTTTGTGTATGAGATCAGACATCAACAGTTGCCAACCAAACCCAGGGCTCATTCAACTAGAGCTTTAGCCACATCTATAGCTTTCCAAGACAGACTGCCTATTGATTCGATTTGTTCTGCAGCTACTTGGGCTTCTCCCCATACTTTCATTTCTCATTATAAGTTGGACTTAGCCTGTAGGGACCGAGCCAACTTTGGTTCCACTGTACTCAAGAGTCTGTTCCGATAGGCCACCTGGGACAATGTGCTAGGGACACGGTCCCATCCAGCAAGAATGAAGGCGAGATAGGCAACTTAACATTTAGAAGTTATGTACCTACCATAACGTTCCATGTTAGTTGTCTTCTTCTCGCCTTCTTTCTTGCATCCCACCCTCCTTCCCCCTAGCCTGGACAGACCTAGAGGAGGTTGTTTTGTGACCTTTCTATCCTTTTCTCCCACACTTTACCACCTCTATATTTATATATATATATATATATATATATATATATATATATATATATATATATATATATATATATATATATATATATATATGTATGTTTTCCTCTGTTAGGTTTAGGACACCTCACAGTCTGCCTATAGAGGTGGGTTACCCTTTTTCCATATTATGGAATTTTTCTAGCTGGGCCTAGCTTACAAACGAGATCTGAGGAGTTACCGCCTAGCATTGTGGGATATAGGGGAGCCTCGAGCCAGTGGAACTAGCTTTCGAGCTTTTAGAGTGGCCGAGTCGGAGCCGAGGTTCGGCTCCGAACCCATCCAGCAAGAAAGAAGGCGAGAAGAAAACAACTAACATGGAACGCTATGGTAGGTACATAACTTCTAATTTCCGATGCTTCTCAGCTACTTCAACATTGTAGTGTTTGCCAAATCCCCAATGCAACATTCTTGCCACATTATTATGCCTTTCAGTATACAGGCCCTCTGCCATAAGCATTTCACATCCAGCAACATGATGTGTGACTGTTTCCAGTTCTGTTTGACAGAATCTGCATTTATCTGTTTCTCCCACAAGTTCAATGGACTTTGTAAACCAACTTGTACTTTTATTTATTTATTTGTGTTATTTATTTTTTACATTTGTTAACCGGGGTAGTCTGACTGGGCCCAAAGAGTCCTTTATCAGCAGAGACCCTAGGAGAAAAGCTCCAGGAAAGTAATTAAAAAATAAAAAGAAAACTAACAATTCAAGTTGTGAGGTACTTAACAGTACAAAAAACAAGAGAGAAATATACAATACGAATATGCACAAAGCAAAAGTACAGTATTTTGAGAATGTAGTAGCAATAAGTTTGAGAAATTTGGTTAGCTTTAAGTTATTTACAAGGAATGTATTAATGCTTAAAATAAAAAAAAATCAGAGTAAGATCATGACAGTACAACAAAGATGCATTTAATAGCATAGGTACTAACTGCAGAGAGAGTAATATATGTAGACAGTTTAGGTAGATACCAGGCAGACATGTTAATTGAGAGAAGAACAATAATTCATTAGGTAATTTCCTGACAACTACAGATCCATGCATGTTGGAAATTAATTTTTAGTTGCTCTTTGAATTTGCCACTTTTGGTAGTGGAGCGAAGGGACAATGGAAGTTTATTCCATGAGTATGCAATTGAATGACTGTAAAGTATTTTTCCAATATTTTTATTTGGCTTGGTCACCTGCAGAAGATTTTGTTGTGTGCCTCTGAGGCCACAATTGGGTGTGTAGGGTGGAATTATGGATGTAAGGGTAGGGCAGGAGTTGGCGCTATTTAGGATGCTGTGTGCAATTTGTAGTTGTGATATTTGAAGCATGTGGGGGAACTCAGGCCATCTTTTTTTCCCCCAAACATTTTTGTTAAATTTTCACATTTGACAAAGGCAGTCTTGCATTTATATAAATGAAAAACTTACAAAATGATACCACTTTAATTGCAAACAGTTTACATCACAGACACCCTTGAAAAACTGTAGTTACAAACATTATACATTACTTATAAACCTTCCAGCCATTGTCAGTTAAGCATTATATGGCTCATTCAAATCCTGCTTCTTAAACCTCGTTCCTGCTCTGCATATATTGTTCCCAAAATTCCCATTTCTTTCTATATAGTTTGCTCCTTCCCTTTTCTAAAGATCCCAATTCCAGTTGTTTTATCTCTGTTATTATATTCACTACTTCTAGTAAAGTTGGCCTAGAGTTTGATTTCCATTTTCTAGTAATTGCTTTTTCGGCAGCCACCATAATTCGACTCAGCAAGGCTTTAGTGTGTCTAGGCAATTCTAATTATGTATCATAACTTAACTGTGTTGCTCTTAAATACCCCCTCAAATTAGGTAGTGCTAGTTCACCTTGTTCTACTGGCAAAATCAGCTTATGCCACCTGACCCTTGCTGTTTTCCCTTCCCAGATAAAATCCTTCAACTCATTTTTAATTGCTATCCACAACTTCTCCTCTGGTTGATAAAAATATACCTGACGTGTATAAGACGAAAGGGACTAAAACATTTTAATGGCTTGTATCTTAGTATCCATATCCATGTAACAAAACTTCCAATTTCTCAATTTTTGTATTATCTTCTGTTTAGTCTCTTCCCACATATCCTTAGCTGCCACCACAGAGTAATTTCTAATCCATACTTTTAAATACTTCAGTTTATCATGCCCCATAAGTATGGATATTGTTGGACCAATTCGTGTTTGGGTACATCATTTACCACTATTGCCTTTCTTATAGCTTTATTAATTTTGTATCCCAAGAAGATTTGAAACTGTCTTAAAGTGTTCTGTAACACTGTAATGACAGACCCTCAGAAAAGGTGGTGGAGTAGCTATACTCTACACTAACCATCTCTATATCCCCTTCCTTTCACCCCTCCTAGCTTTCACCCAGCACACACACACACACACACACACACACACACACACACACACACACACACACACACACACACACACACACACACAGTGGATATAAAAAGTGTGCACACCCCTGTTAAAATGCCCGTTTTTGTGATATAAAAAATGAGACCACAATAAATCATTTCAAACCTTTTCCCACCTTTAATGTGACCTACAACCTGTATAATTCAATTGAAAAACAAACAAATCTTTTAGAGGGGAAAAATATTGTGTCTTTCGGCTTTTCCCGGTTAGGGGTCGCCACAGCGGAACTCCGGTCCGCTAATGATTGGCAGTAGAGTTTTACGTGCTGGTTTGCCGGGCCTAACCCACAACCATAAAAAATAAAAAAATACAATAAGCTGGTTGCATAAGTGTGCACACTCGTAAACTATAAGTTTGTTGAAGCACCTTTTGATTTAATTACAGCATTCAGTCTTCTTGGGTACACACCTGGTATCAATTAAAGAGATTCTGATTAACCCCAAATAAAGTTCAGCTGTCCTAATAGAATTTTCCTGACATTTACTCAGTTGCCTGCTACAGCAAAAGCCATGGTTCGCAGAGAGCTTACAAAGCATCAAAGGGATCTCATTTTTGAAAGATATCAGTCAGGTGAAGGGTACAAAAAAATTTCCACAGCATTGGATATACCATGGAACACAGTGAAGACAGTCATCAGAAAGTGGACAACAGTGATGTTGCAAAGAACTGGACGTCCCTCCAACATTGATAAAAAGACAAGATGAAAACTGGTCAGGGAGGCTGCCAAGAGACCTACAGCAAACACTGAAGGAGCTGCAGAAATCCCCCGTATTCTCCATATGTCTGGACCGTGGGGTAGGGTTGCAAGATGGAAGTCTTTTCTTAAATAGAAAAACATCCAGGTCTGGCTAAAATTTGCAAAACAATACAGCAAGTCTCCCTAAAGCATGTGGGAAAATGTGTTATGATCTGATGAACCCAAGGTTGAACTTTTTGGCCACAATTCCAAAAGGTATGTTTGGCTCAAAAACATGTTGCATCACCAAAAGAACACCATCCCCACGGTGAAGCATGGTGGTGGCAGTATCATGCTTTGGGGTTGGTTTTTTTCAGCTGGAACTGGGGCTTTAGTCAAGGTGGAGGGAATTATGAACAGTTCCAAATACCAGTTACTTTTGGCCCAAAACTTCAGGTGTCTGCTAGTAAACTGAAGATGAAGAGAAATTTCACCTTTCAACACAACAGTGACCCCAAACATATATCCAAATCAACAAAAGAATAGCTTCACCAGAAGAAAATTAAAGATTTGAAATGGCCCAGCCAGAGCTCAGACCTAAATCCAATAGAAAATCTGTGGGGTGACCTGAAGAGGGCTGTGCACAAGAGATGCCCTCACAATCTGACAGATATGGAGCGCTTTTGCAAGGAAGAGTGGGCAAATATTGCCAGGTCAAGATGTGCCAGGCTGATAGACTCCTATCCAAGAAGACTGAATGCTGCAATTAAATCAAAAGGTGCTTCAGCAAAGTATTAGTTTAAGGGTGTGCACACTCATGCAACCAGCTTATTATACATTTTTTTATTTTTTATATTTTTCCCCTAACAGATTTGTTTGTTTTTCAATTGAATTGTACAGGTTATAGGTCACATTAAAGGTGGGAAAAGTTTTGAAATGGTTTATTGTGGTCTCATTTTTTTATATCACAAAAACCTGGCATTTTAACAGGGGTGTGTGCACTTTTTATATCCACTGTTCCTCCCAGTAATAATATCCCCACCCTCGAACTTTTCCTTGCTTGGATCTCTCAGAACATCTCTTATGAAACCATCATACTAGGTGATGTTAACATCAACTGGAACACTCTCTCCACTCTCTCTCCTACCTCTAGTATTAACCTTAATAATTTCTCTCAACTCATTACCTCCCCCACTCGTATTAACCAAGAATCCAATTCCAGCACTACTCTGGACTGGATTCTTACCTCCCACCCCAAGCACTACCACAACCCCTTCACTCTACCTGACTCATTTGGTGATCACCTACCTGTCATTATCCAGCGGCACTCCTCCCACTCACCTAGATCACTGACGTATAGAGACTGCCAAAACCTAAGTTTGACGCAAACTTATTTAAACAATCTATGGCTTCTGTCAACTGGTCTTTTCTGCTTGACCTCCCCCTTGAAGAAGTTGTCCTGAATTTTAACTCTACATTTCTTAGCATTCTCAACTCTATGGCTTCATCAGGAAAATAGGGGTTAACACTAACTATGCTCCCTGGTTGACCAAAGACACTCTCTCCCTCATGCAGAGAAGAGACAATGCTTGGAAAACCTGGCATAAACATAGAACTACTACCAATTTCCAGCTCTATAGAGAACCTAGAAATGTAACTAAAAAACAAATCAACCTAGACAAAAAAAATCATTCTATCTTAATCACCAAAAGAACCCTCACTCCAACCCCAAAAAAGTCTGGTCTACTATTAACAGAATATTACACCCAGGTAACTCCCTAACCCCTCCCCTAACTTCACCTCTCTTGAGACTGCCACTCTGTTGAACACCTTTTCCATCAACTCCATACAGAATTTAATCACACCTAATTCTAACCCTATCCCTGGCTTCACACACACCCTTACTACTCCTTTCTCCATGAAACCAATCTCAACTTCCTTTATTCGATCTCTAATTTTTAAACTTAAACCCTGCTCCCCATCAGCCAACAATTTACCTCCCCTCTATCTCAAGTTAGCAGCATCCTCCATTCCCTATCCAGTCTTCATACTTATCAGTCGGTCCATACAGGAATCCATTGTCCCCACCATCTGAAAAAAATTATATGTTCTGCCACTGCACAAAGGAGGTAACTCTACTGACCCTTCTAATTTCAGACCTATTGCTGTTCTATCCCCCCTTTCTAAAATTCATGAAAAGTGTATACACAAACAGCTAGTTACATATCTCACGCAAGAGAACCTGTTCACCCCCACTCAGCACGGTTTCAGACCCCATCATAGCACTACCACTGCACTTTTATCCGCATTCTATTGCTAACTCCCTTGACAATAACAAGCTAGTCTCTTGCCTATTCCTCAACCTCTCTAAAGCCTTTGACACTGTATCCCACAATCACCTTCTCTGCAAACTAGCTGACCTTAACCTCAGCAACTCTACTCTCAGCTGGTTAGTGTTCTCTAGTTACTTATCTGATCGTCTGCAATCTGTCAAATAGCTCTCTGATACCTCCTCTTTCCTCTCTGTTCGTATGGGAGTTCCCCAAGGCTCCATCCTGTGGCCTTTTCAATTCGATATCTTTACCAATAACCTTTTTCAGTCCTTCCCCCCACTCCACTCTCGTACAGTATGCTGACAACTCAACTATCATATCTACATCTGATAATCTACCTCACCAACTAACCATCACTCAAGAATCTCTGCACTCAGTTGAAAAATGTCTCTCTTCCAATCAACTGCTCCTTAACCCAAACAAAATTAAACTCCTACTTTTCCTTCCTAAACCTCTCCAACACCTCAAACCCTCATTCTCTGTCTCTTGTCTCAACAACACTTCTATCAAAGTTAAATCCCACACAAATCTTCTTGGTGTACATAGATGATGAACTCAGATTCGACATCCACATCAACAACTGTATTAATAAGACACACCAAAACCTTGGCATCCTGTATAGGAACAAAAAATTCTTAACTCCTGAATCTAAATTGTCCTTAGCTCAAGCTTACCTTTTCCCCACCTTAATATACGCCTCCCCTATCTTTACCCATCTCCAAAAGAATCTTTACAACAAACTTGAATTCACTTATAATAAAATAGCCATATTTGCCAGAAATCTCCCCTATAGGTCTCATCACTGTCTTTCCCTAAAAAACTACACTGGCTGGAATTTCAACATCATCTCCTCCTCTCACAGCTTCATCTGGCCCACTCACTCATTCACCAACCCCTAGCCTGTCCATCTCTGGCAACCTTATTGCCCCCTATATTCCTAATCATTACCTATGTAGCTCTGACCAACTCTTGCTACATACCTCAAAACCCAGCAAATCCCTTGGCAAAATACTGTATAGTCACTCAGTCTCCTCTGCCAGAAACAAACTCCCCTTTCACATACGCTGTGTTAGTAACCCATCTAGTTTCAAAACAGCATTAAAGGACTTTCTGCTAAACTCCTGGATCTGCTCCTGTAATGTCCCTCCCAGAATGTCTCCACCTCTATCCTCTCCCTCACCCCCCTTCTTCTTTCATCCCCTTAACTAATTTCCCTTTGCTTTAGTGTGTCTTTAACATCTCCTCATCCTATTACCTTAACCTATTTACTGTCCCGAGTAATTTCTTTTCTGTTCTCCTATCTCTTCTACACCTCCTGTCCACCAGGCCATCCTTCAGCTTAATGATGACTGAATTCTTTAGCAGGCCTCCATACTACTTTACTTCTACTAATGCTTTACCTTCACATGTTTGTATTTTGTTTTGCGGTTACTATATCATATTAATACATATTTCTGATGTATGATTTATTCCTGGTATCTCTATTGGCATGCTATAAATAGCATCTGATGTACTTATCTTTCCTATTTGATTTTTACTATGTCTATAATGACAAAACTTTTGTTTGCTACAACTCCTTGCTTCATTTTTTTCACTGTATAGCTAAATTTTTTATGTAACCTAGAGCTTTTCTCCTCGGGTCTCTGTTGAAAAAGGGCACCCTGCCCAGCCAGACTAACCTGTTTAACAAATGGCAAATAAATAAATAAATAAATAAATAATGTCCCTTTCTGGTTTTGTCATGTATAAAATAATATCATTAGTAAATAAAGCCAACTTTTCCTGACAGACACACCAATTATATCCTTGAATTTCTGAGTCCTTTATTTTCATTGCCAGTGGTATTAAATATAATGCAAACAACAAAGAGGGAAAGCGGGCAACCCTGCCTGGTTCCTCTACTCAATTAAAAATTATCGAAGAGGACCCCACCTACTTTAATTTGCACCTCCGATCCCTCGTATATTCTTCTAATCAACCTTATAATTGTATCAGGGGAAAGCAAATGCTTCCATTGCCCTGCTCATGAAGTCCTAGACTACTCTGTCAAATGCTTTCTGTTTATCAAGACCCACCAATAATAGTGGTACTTTCTCACGTTTTGCTTCCTTCTGGATCGTCAGAGTTCTGTTAATATTGTCAAATGTTTGCCTCCCCTCCACAAAATCACACTGATCCGATCTGTCAATTTTGGTATCACCTTTGCCATTCTTTTAGCCATTATAAACATAAACACTTTATAGACATGGTTTAGTATTGAAATGGGCCTATGTGAAGCTGAATCCGATGGATCTTTACCCTCTTGAGGTACCATTACCACTGCCTTCTTCCAGGATGCTGGTACTTTTTCCTCTTCTTAAAATACTGTTAAACAAAACCTTCCAGATCTTTATCAGTTTTTTTCCCTCCTAACTTCCAAACTTCCACTGGAATGCCATATATTCCTGGGGACTTTCCTGTAGATTGGTCATGCATTGCCATTTTTATCTCACCCCTTCCTATCCTTACTGTTAGCAATTGAGCCTCATCTACCTCTAACTTGAGCATATTTAATTCTTCCATAAACATTTCCATTTATACCTTTTCTTGATTTCCATATTTCTCTGCTTTATACAAATTTTCATAAAATCTCCAAAATATTTCTAATACTTCTACAGGGTCTCTTGTTATCTTCCTTGTTATAGGCTTCCTAAGCTTGGTGACTGCCCTTTCCATTTTCCGTTGCCTGAGTTGTGGTGCTAAAAGTTTTTGTGCTCTAGAATTATTATCAAAAAAACAGTTGCTTAACAGCAGTCTGTCTAAACTTGGGCATATTATCAAGGTAATCCCTTATTTTCTATTTAGCATTCTGCAGTTGCTCCTTTTCTTGTTCTGAAAGATTCCCCATGTTTTGCTATACTTTAACATTTGTCATTCCCTCTAAATACTTTTTGTTACTGTTTAACCATATCTTCCTTTCTTTTATTTATAATGTAGTTTTAAACTGCACTTTAATGTTATCCAACTCCTTAGCTATGTTTTCAGAAGTTAATTGTATCTTCTCTAGTAGCTCTTGAATTAATTCCACAACCCATTCCTTAAATTCCTCTTTTTTCAACCGATAAGTGGGAAAGCACCAGTGTCTCATTTTTATTTCATTACCTTGCATTTTTATTTTAGTTATTATTGGCACATGATCTGAAATAGTTATTGGGTGCGTTTCAAGACCTTCAATTAAATGCACATGTTCCTGTAAGATATAAAATCTATCTAGCCTAGCCCAGTTTTTGTCTCTTGGTGAGTAATATGTAAATTCACTCCGAACTACTAGCACTGAATTCATATCTTCCATGCCAAACATTTTCATAAATTTCTTCAAAAATCTACTCTGCTTTGTTATATTTTACCTTCTAGGTCCCCCAGACACATCATAACTGTTGCAAACCAAATTCCAGTCTCCACCTATAAGTAATATTCCTTTCTGAAAGCTCGTTATTTCTCCCAGAATTTTCTTAAGCTCCATTATAGCAGTTTTAGGGGGGATGTAAATGCATGCCATTGTAATCGTTCTCCCTAGTCAGTAGCCCCTTAGTACTATGTATCTAACATTATTATCTATTTTTTCCTCTTATATTACTATTGGAATTCCTCTTGCAATTAATATAAGTACTCTTTTTTTCCTTTGCCATAGACATTTCACTGAATAACCATCCTGAAACCTTTCTTTATCAAATTCACGTTCCCTTCTTTCCAGGTGTGTCTCCTGTAGTATAACTACTTGTACTCTACATTTTTTTTAATATGGTTCACTACTCTCTTTCTTTTTTTATATTCATCTGTAAGACCATTCAGATTGAAAGACAACATTACAGAAATCATAATTATTCTTATATAGTTACTGTTACCATCTTTTATATATACGTGCTGTTTTGCTAAATGTCTAATTCCAACCTTTATGTTACACGTATATACTATTCGGCAGGTTGGTGTTTTATATAGTTGTTTCTTGTCACATCCATTTGCGCTTGTGTCACAGCTTACATAACTTTTTGTTTTTTTGAAAGCCCTCAAACAGAACAAACAGCCCCTCAAAAAAAACCTCTTAAAACCTATGAACTTAACAATAACACATAAAACTATGTACATCTTCAAATATTGAAGTTTTTGTTTCGTAATAAGGGCATAAGTTCTAAGTTGATAGCTACAGAGACAGGCTAAAGTTAACCAAAAATAAAGGTTAGTCATGTTAAGACGCATGGTACAGCCTGTGCCATTATATTAGTAAGTGCTATTTGATTTTGTATATCTGTATAACACTGAAGGTGTTATAAGAGATCTGGGACACAGGTTGACAGCAACATTTCCTTCGGCAACCACATTGCCACTTTGGTCAGAAAGTCCTTCTATGTGGCACATCTCATTAGCAAGGGTTTTGCATCCAGAAAGAAAGAGGTCATCATTTCTCTCTACTCTTCCCTCATCAGACCAATCATAGAGTGTAATGCCCCATCTAGCATGTACCTCACTAGACACCTGCAACAGCTAGAGAGGCCACAAATGTACCTCACAAAGAGGATCGTAGGTGTTAAACACATGTCCTACACGGACAGATTAAAATAACTCCAGCTATTCTCTGTTTCATATTGTCTACTAATCTCTGCTTGACTTACAAAGCCATGTCTGATCAAGCTCTGTTAGAAATGCTACATCTAAAGAAATCCCAATCCCTCCGCACCACACACTCCAGAGACCTCAACCTCATTACCACAATCAACAGAACATGCTGGAGGGACAGATTCATAACCCAGAGACAACTCATGTTCTGGAATACACTTCCCATACATGTCAAGCAGAGCACCTCACTAGCCCGCTTCAAGCGAAGTATTGATGAGTGGATGGGAAATAGAAAGTTCACCTCGGGGATCACTGCAGTGGCTCTACTTGATAGAGGCACTGAGAACTAGTGACAAGCAGCATAATGCCAGGGCACTTCTATGGGCTGGGCTTGCAAAGACCCCAGGGCCATTAGCCTAGTACACACTTATGAACCTATGAACTCTCCCAGTTGAGAAAACACTTGAATGCTTTCAGTAAACACTTTGTCCAAGCTTGTTCTTTTTAGCAAATTGTCTTCTAGTGACATGCAAACCAGGCACAAAACTGCTAAGGGTACCTTGTTTATCAGAAATAAAGGCTTGCAATATTCTTTTTCATTTACATGCTTTGTAATAAACTTGGTACTGGATACTGCCTAGGGTTTTTACCCAGTCATTTTCCTATGCAAGCATGGGAAAAAGCACACTGATTTTTCTTTTCACATACTCGCTTAACCAGATCCTTCTGCTCTCCCCCATCTCCTTCCCCATCCTTTGCTTTTTTTTTTCCCTCCATTGCAGTGCCTGCATTTCTCAAACTGAACAAAGAAAAAGAGGGAAAGGTGAACCAGAAGAAAACAAAAGTGCCAGTTATATTAGTATCCCCACTGCATTAAAAAAACTGAGAACTTTACTTCAAGTCTAATTGGTTTTATATTATCTTTAAAGCAGTCACACCTGGGAAAACCCCTGATTGTTTGTCAGGGAACATTAAGTCCTAGCGAAATTCTCTGTTCTTTTTTCTTCTTTTCCCTTAGCCAATCCCCTTCCACCAGACTGTCTCCAGTTTCTCTTTATCAGATTGTCTCCATGGAGACATGAAGACTAGCTGCAGAAATGCTTCTTAGTATGTTGTTGTGTCTTTTGGCTTATCCTGGTTCGGGGTCGCCACAGTGGAACTCCGGTCAGCTAATGTTTGGTAGTGGATTTTTACGTGCCGAGTTACCACCCCTGATGCACAACCTTCAATGAAGGCACGCCCATTCACACATGCCTCTACACAGAAGATGCTCTAGTTGAGAATCGAATGCGACAACGTCTTGCTGTGAGGCGACAACGCTACCGCAACACCACGCAAGTGCTAGAAAAAAAAAAAAGCGGTATAATATTCAATACTCTTTTTCATTTACTTGCTGTCTCTCTTAAAACAAAGGTCCTTAGTCAGTCTTTTCCACATGCAAGAATGAAAAAAAAAAACACATTAATTTGAACTCTGTCATGCCCCTTTAACCAAGCACCCTTTTTTAATCATTACATTGCCTATGTTTCTCAAAAGTGCACAAGAAGAAAAAGAGAAGAGGGGAGAAAAATAAAAACAGCATCTGTTTACAATCCCCATTACACCCAAAAATAGCATGCAAAGAAACCATGCAACACAAATACAGTACTATTAAGAAAAGAAAGTGTTTTCTTTACTTTTAGTTAGCATTCTCCCCTCTCTTCTCCCCAAACCATTTTTCTGAAAATTAATGACATGAAGTAGGGCATATACTTGAGTCCCCCACACATTAAACAGATTTTGAAGAAGTCAGATATTTCTAGATTTATTTGTGCTGTCATATTTCACAAATATAATTATTACATTGTAATCACACATTAAATTTTTGATTTTATTACTGTTCTTCTCCATCACCCAAATCCTGTCTCTGCTTCATTTCCAATGTACTCTCGATTCTTTTAGTCAACTCTTTTGCTCCCTTCCTTCTCTCCAACATTTTTCATTGAAATACTAGAAAAAAGTTTCACAGGTGCAGGCTCTCTGTGATCTTTATTACCAGAGGAACCAGAAGGAATCTCCTTCTGTTTCACAGCTCAGTTTTTGTTGGACAAACTTTTCTAGTTCCTCCTTAGCATGTACTTCATCAAAAAATGATTTTGTCCCTCCAGGGAAGAATACCTTGAAAATAGCTGGATACAGCAGTTTGAATCTCACACCTGTATCTTGATATTCTCTGAATAGAGGAATGAATTTGCTCCTCTTCTACATGGTGTACAATGAATAATCATTCTCCACAAACACTCTGCTGTCTCCTGTTTTTGATATTTTGTCCTTGTGCCACAGTTTTGACAGAATCAATTATTTTGCTCGTAGGATTGCACCTTACTATTAAAGGCCTAGGTTGCTTTCTTATAGCTAGATGTGGAGCATTCACACAATGTGCCTGTTCAACTAATAAATCCTGCTGTGTAATACCAGTCCAGTTGCTTATTTGTGCTTTCATAAATTTAATGCACTGTTCCTTCCAGCTTCTGTGGTATTCCTGAAAATCTCAAGTTTTTCCTATGTGCTGTGTCCTATAATCCTATTTTTTTTTTGAAAAATCTCTTTCTGAGCAGTCTCATATCCAGCTAGCCTTTTCTTCATTTCAGCCACTGATTTTTTCAGCTTTATCATCTCATCTGAATATCTGTTTAAAGCTTCTTCCATTTGTTCCAGCCTTTTCTTGTTTGGGTTGATCTACTCTATCAGTGTTTTGTTTATTTTAACCTGGTCTATATGCAGTTGTCTTAGATCATCCTGTAGGTTACTGGAAGCCATATCTGAAGGTTGCATTACTTTTTTGCTGAACAGCTGCAGAACTCTCCCTAGTTAGTGTTTCTTCCTTACATTTTGTAGCTGCTTTTTTTCCAGGTCTTCTGTATTTCTTTATTCCTGGCATCCAGACAGTACACCCACCAGCCAGTCACTGAAATTCACCCATAAACACAAGTCTACCGGCCTTCTCTGCTTAGTCCACTGGCCTTCTCTGCTGAGTTTCTGTTTTCAATGAGCCCAGGCAATCACAAGCTTTTCAGGGATATATAATGATGGGATTTGTAGCTATTACTGGCTGCGAATCTAGGTATCTTGTTATAGGTGGTTTGTAGTTTATTTTGGAGGTTAGTAAGTATGGGAGCAGCATTCAACAGGGATGGTAGAATAAATGTAAAATGAAATAGTTCTGAATTGGGAAAAAGAGCATTTATTTACTAATCCTGCTTTTAATAAAATCAAGTTCTACAAACGTTTTGTAGACGATGTTCTTTTAATATGGCAGGGTACCCTAGAGGAATTTAAACATTTTTTACAACATTTAGAAACCACTACCACTTATTTGAAATTTACAGTGGAAGCTTCTATGAAACAGGTAGAATTCCTGGATGTTTAGAAATTACATCTTCCATTTTCAGGAAACCCACATGGACTAATACGCTACTTCATTACAGTAGCATGCATCCTAGGCATATGTTCCCAGGAATAGTTAAGAGCCAATTCACTAGGCTGACCAGACTTTGCCAGGATAGTATTATTTTGGAAAAAGAATCTGATTTACTAGAGCAATTCTTTTTGGATAGAGGGTATGACTCTAAGCTTGTTAATTCTATTAAAAACAATACTACACATCCCACAGAATTTACACCACATATGGTTAAGAAACCTACTTCTTTTACTTACAAAAAAGCCAGTGATTTTATGAAAATACCATATATCATAAAGTATACTAGTGATGTGAAGTGTTTGGAGAATATTATACGGAATAATTGGAACATACTGCAGACAGACATCTCAGTAACTAGCTTGGTGGGCAATTATCCTTCTTTTTTGTACAAAAACTGTTCTAATCTAAAACAAATTCTATGTAAAGACTTTGTATTAATTGCTAAGAAATCTACACCAAATGTGGGGACAGTTTCTTGTGGCACTTGTACCAGGTGCAAATCGATTTGTTTTGACTTAAATTTTACTCATCCTACACTAGGTTTTACATACTATATTAATGTTTCAGCTACTTGCCAGACCACAAACCTGGTATATTTAGCAACTTGTACAAAATGCTCCGCTTTTTATATTGGATTGACTAAAAGAAGACTAACTGATCGTGATTTACATCATTTAATAAAGAAAGAAATAGACACTAATGCATTAGCACAACATGTAATGGAATATAAAGAACACACTTTTTTATTCAGGGTACTTGAAAAAGTGACTCTGAATCCCAGGGGCGGTGATAATATTAACAATCTAGCCCTGGCAGAATTAAAATGGATTTTAAAATTCAATGCCCATAGTTACCCTGGATTGAATACTTCAGTTTCCATCAAACCTATTTTAAACAATAGAAAACGTTAATCTCCATGATCAAATTTTGATGTATGTTCTTTAATTTTAAAAAACTTCTTAACATCTTTTAAAATTTCCTCAAGTTTTTCTATAGGATACATTATCTAATATGTTTGTTATAACGTTAGTTCAATATTTAGTATTTAATATTCACTATTTCCTATTCATTAATTTTATTTATTTTGATTGTATTTTATATTTTATATTTTATGGGTAACTGATACCTTTAGTCAATTCAGTTTCTTTATGTATATACTTATTACACATATATATATATTCTGGAAGTAAATTAACTTAATCCAAACAGTTGCATTTTTTAGCTTTAATTAAAAGGCACATTTTGACACAAAATATTCTAAGTTCCAATTAATATTGAGACTTTCACAACTAATATTTATCAATTGTTATTTTTATATTTTATTTCATATTCATCTTTCTCATTTAGTATTCATTAATTAATTTTCAAGAATTTTCTTATTTAAATAAAAAACATTTCATATAAAAAATGCTTTAACATAAGTTAATAGCCTATAGGTACATGAATTTTAGCAGTCATTAATAAATGGACTTGACTATTCATCTGTATCTGATCCATTTGATACTTATGTTTCCATGTGTTCACATTTTATGTATTTACAAAAATTCTTCCAGAGATAATATTTGTACAATGTTTACTTTTACTTTCATTGCTATTTCTATTTCATATGGCATCTGGTTTTAATTAAGGTAATATCTTTATTAATAATACTACATTATTTAAACTATGGGTACTGATATAAATATATAATTGCATATTTATCTACATATATACACCCAAACTCGCTATGGTTTCTTTATATGTTTTTTCTCCTATACAAGCATTACAGATGTCTTATGCTCCTTCAGCACTACATTTAAGGTTCCATCCTGTTTTATAATAGTTAGCTTTGCAGCTCTAACGCCACATCTCTTTTATCACATAAAACTATCGGATGCACTTACAACTCAGGATACTAGCACACCTTAGATGATTTTGTTTTAGGTTTCCACCTATGAGGATATGTACTTTCTGTTTTTGTTTTGACTTGGTCTTTAAGTGGTTTTGCAACAGATTTATTTGTACTTTCACAGTAAGGTTTAGTTAGGTTTATGAAACCATCTAACTGATTTTAATGGAGTTTTTAATAATACGAACAATGCTCTTAATAACTATGCATTCATACTTGTTCCTCAGGTAGGAATCTTCAGAATTGTTTTTTGTACAGTTTATTGTAGATACTTTTATAGTTCCGTAAAGCAACTAACTATTTTTAGTCTTGATGGCAATCTCTTTATGACATATTAGTTAGAATTTAGACGAGCAGGGACTTACTGCTTTTATTTGCTTAAATTTAGTACTACTGATGATATGCATTAAGTTTTCTGTTTATTTGAAAGCTAAACATTCTTTAGCTTACAAGCTGCTTTAAGAGTTTTGTCATTTTAGATTTCACAAACTTTTATAATGTATGTAATGCTTCTGACTGCTTCATAGCATTGCCTTTTTAAAATAAAATTGAACACCCTAATTATGTAGGGCTTGGTTTTAAACATTGTATTATTTAAGTAGCTTTATGTAGGGTTTTCATTTGTCTGATGAGCGTGGCTGTGACCAGCAGCCGCTTTACCAATTTTACCTGCAATAAAGAAGAGTTTTACATTTTACGACAGTCTTTTGGAATTTTGACTTTTGGAACTGTATCCTGGAATAATATCTGTATTTCACTTTACTAACTGACTACATCGTGGTGAGATCAGGTTTCTGCTTTCTACATGGTAGAATAAATGCTTGAGCCAGTATAGGTCTAGATTTGTTAGGTATGTATTTGTTGTTGGGTTATAGAAGACCTAGATGTTAAGTTGTCTATCTCGCCTTCATTCTTGCTGGATGGGTTCGGAGCCGACCTCGGCTCCGACTCGGCCACTCTAAAAGCTCGAGAGTTGGTTCCACCGGCTCGAGGCTCCCCTTATATCCCACAATGCTAGGCGAGAGTTACCTCAGATCTCGTTTGCCGCTACAGCAATCGGGGTGTTGGTTTTCTACCGGCTTGTTGGTAAGTGTATTTTCAGTGAAGTTAAATACTTAAACCCATATATTTTTAAGTTTAACTACTTTTCCCTTAGTTTAGTGGATTTCTACCCCTGTTTTTCAGAAAATCCCGTTTTTCTTCCCACAAGAACTTAAAAGTTCTCCCTCGGGCCTTCTGGCCTTCCCCCATTCCCTAGTGGTGTGTGTGTGTTGCTCTTAATTAAAACTTTTAGTTAATAGTTTTATTTTTTGAGTTTTAAAATAAGATAGTGTAATCAGTGTGTCTGACTGAGTGTGTGTGGTTACACTTTCTTGTTCTAGGATGTCTAAAGACACAAAGGTCTCAGGCTTCAAGAAGTGTGATGCGTGCTGTCAGAAAATGTCTCTGACAGACGGTCACACTTCTTGTGTCTACTGCCTGGGGCCTTTGCACCTGCAGGACTCCTGTGCTGTATGCCACGGCTTCAGTCCCAGGGTCCTGCAGGAAAGAAAGAACAAGTTGATCTTAAGGGGTCTACTTAAGCCTGAGGATTCCCTTTCTGTTTCTGGGAAGCCCTCTAAGGCATCTAGGTCCTCGGCTCCAGCTACTGAGCCGAGACCTAAGGTTGCTAAACCTACGTCTGCATCGGCTCCGGCTGGAGCCCATGAGTCTAACTTCTGTGGTTCCTCGGCTCCGGCTGGAGCCGAGGTATAAATCCTTGTCGGCTCCGACCAGACCTTCGGAGCCGACATCTAGGAAGAGATCTAGGTCACCATCCCTTGGCTCCGTTCATTCGGCTCCAGCATCTCCTCTGCTGTCTGAACGGAGCCATAAATCTCACTCCTCTAGGTCATCGAGGCTGTCGGATCATGACCTTCAGAGGGTAGTGAGTCGACTTCTTAAGTCCGAGGCACTGGCCCAAATGCTTCAGAGCCCGACTCATCAGTCGATGCCTGCCCCTGTCCATCAATATGTTCCTCCTCCGACTCCGTTGAGCTCGGAGCCGGGGCATTTCGGAAACGAGACTGTGGTAGCGTCGGAGCCGATACAGATGTCTTCGGCTCCGTCGTCGGCTCCGATTTCTTCTTTCGAAGAATCTCGGCGCCAAACTTCCCTCGTCGGCTCCGAGGGGGTGAGTGGCATCGGACCCTTGTCCGACCCCACTCTTCCTCTCGGAGCTTCGGCGCTGGTGAGTTCGGCTCCGACATCGCCTCGAGCCATCACTGTCGGTGCCGAGGGAGGTTCTCAGCTTCGGGCGGGGACCTCTGGCTCTGCCTGACAGGGGTGCGTTCGAGGTCATGCGGAGTGTGTTAGAGCCTGGCTCTACTCCACAGTCGGCTCCGTCCGCCCCTCCTCTCGGTGCCTCAGGTCAAGTCGACTCACTCCCTCATCCCGGACCGCAGAGAGCCAGCTCCTCAGGAACCCCCTGTGGGGATATCATCCTCTTCCGAGGCCTCTCCTGATTTGGCAGAAGAGCCCCCTCGGAAGAGGAAGTGTAAGAGGAAACACATTGACTCACCTGAGTCCGTCACCTCTGACACAGATTTAGACGATTCCGAGGGTTCCCCCCGTTCCCCTTCTGAAGATGTCTCCTTTGCAGACATTCTCGAAATCCTCAAACAGAGGGGAAATTGGCCAGCCCTCAACCCTTCGGAGGATGAATCTGTGTACCTTGAGGCGTTTGGCTCTCGTCCTTCCACCTCCTGGGTGTCTTCCCCCTTTGACCCCCTCATGCAGGTGGTAGCGAAAAAGGCATGGACAGCTCCTGATTCAGTGGACCCCACTCCCAGGAGACCCTCTAAATTCATAACGGCACCAGCAGACAAACAGTTCTTGACAAAAGGAGTTTCTGTGGATGCTATGGTGGTAGCTGCTGCCACTAAGAAGGAACTAGCTGATCCTTCAGTACCTGTCCATCCACCTAACAAGGAATCTAGGTCCATGGACAGGTACGGGAAGCGGATGTTCTCGTCAGCGACATTTGCTATGCGTTCGCTGAACTACCTGTGCCATTTTACTCGTCTTCAAAGGGACTTGATTAAAGAAGCGAGTGACATGTTGAAGGACCCTACAGCTGCGGGTTTTCAAGATAAGATGAACACTCAGCTGGCTACCCTTAACTCCATAGCCAACTCCTCCATGCGCCTCCTTTCTTATGCGGCTGATGGAGCAAGTAGGGCCGCAGGGACGGGTGTAGCCTTACGTAGGCATGCCTGGATGCGGCTATGCAATTTTGCGGACCCCTTCAAGACGTCTTTCACTAATTCCCCGTTTGATGGATCATCTCTTTTTGGTCCTCAAGTGAAAGAAACCTTGACTAGGTGCGAGACTGATGGCAAGACTCTTTCTGCCGTCAGAGTCCGTTTTTCTACTCCTTCTAGGCCTTACCCCAAGGGCCAGAAAAGTGGGAAAATGTGGTTCCGTAAACAATCTCAAGGGACTTCGCCTGACGCACAAAGTCGTTTCCCCGCCAGAGGCAGAGGCGGGAATAACAATGGTAGACGTCGCCCTCGAGGCAGGGGGGCTCCGCAGAACCAGGGCAATTGAGAAGCCTTCTCTGATAAGCCCTTTCAGCATCCCTGAGGTGTTGCCCGACTGCCCACCTTCGGAGGCAGTCGGGGGAAGATTGTCACTTGTCCCTGACTCAAGACAAATGGGTACAGTCCGTCATTTCCGAAGGCTATTCTATCCCATTTCTTCGCATTCCAAACCAATCAAAAAAATTCCTTCCAGATGTTCCACCCGCTCAAAGGGATCTAGCGGTTTTGGAAATTTCAAAGCTGCTTGCAAAAAGAGCAATTCAGCCAGTTCCAGCAGACCAGCAAGGATCCGGAATCTACTCAAGGTTCTTTTTAGTTCCAAAGAAAACACGGGACTGGAGACCAATTTTGGATCTCAGCATCTTGAACAGATCAGTCAAGAAAACAAGATTTCGGATGGTCACGCTGCAGTCCATCCTTCCCCTATTGGGAAAAGGAAACTGGATGTGCTCTATAGACCTTCAGGATGCGTACTATCACATAAAAATGAACAGACGCTCCAGAAGATTCCTCCGCTTCAGGCTGGGAACCAGTCATTTTCAGTTCAGGGCCCTGCCCTTTGGTCTCACCACTGCCCCCCGGGTGTTTACCAAATGCATGGCAGTGGTAGCTTCTCACCTGAGACGACAAGGATTCCAGGTGTTTCCATATTTGGACGACTGGCTCCTCACAGCTCCCACCAAGCATCTCCTTCTGATGGCCAGGGATTACACTTTTCGCATTTGTCAAAAGTTAGGCATTTCAATAAATTGCGAAAAGTCTGTTTTGTCGCCTTGTCGTACTATTACCTTCATAGGCGCAAATCTAGACACAGTAGACATGTCTGCGAGACTAACAGATCAGAGAATAACAGACATACACAAACTGGTCTCACTCCTTTTCAACAACAACAGAATCAAAGCCAGGTTAGTTCTGAAAGTGTTGGGAATTATGGCGGCTGCCATACCTCTGCTTCCATTGGCCAGATTCCACATGCGAATCCTTCAATGGATGCTCTTTACACAATGGTCATACCAGCAACTTCCAATGTCCCACACCATTATGATCACGCAGGCGTGCAGAAATCATCTCATGTGGTGGATGTCTTCCCCTCAGCTCTTGTTGGGAAGATCCTTTGTTCCACCCCCTCCGGTTGCTACTCTGACAACGGACGCCTCCCTGATCGGGTGGGGGGGGCATTATCAGGGCAGGACGGTCCAGGGCACATGGCAACCAGACGAATGCCACTTGCACATAAATGTTCTGGAGATGAGAGCAGTGCTTTTAGCGTTGCAAGCCCTTCAAGACTCTCTTCCCTTGGGAACGATTGCAATCCAGACAGACAATATGTCTGTAGTGTGGTACATCAACAAACAAGGCGGAACCAGGTCCTACCCCCTGTGTCGAGAAGCACTCAGATTGTGGCAATGGGCGATTTCTTCTCAGCGGTTTCTGATAGCAACGCACATCCCGGAAGTCCAATCAAATCGCGGACAAGTTGAGCAGAGCTATCCTCATGCCTCACGAGTGGTCTCTGAAAGACTCTGTTGTGAGAGAAATTTTTCTCAAGTGGGGTCAGCCTTGCTGCGATCTTTTTGCTACTCCCCAAAACAGCAAGTGCAGAGATTATTTCACTCTATTCCCTTTACCAGGCCAACCCAGCAGAGACGCTCTAGTCCAAGTTTGGCCCGGGACTTCTGTATGCATTTCCACCCTTCCCACTAATCTCTCAAGTGATACAGAAAGCTATCGCTCAGAAGGCCTCGTTGATCCTCATTGCTCCTTACTGACCTCGACAGGTGTGGTTCCTCTTTCTCCATCAATTTCTACTGGAGCGACCTTGGCATCTGGACCTAGTTCCAGATCTTTTGATCCATCAGTCGGGTCAATTTCATCGCTCCCTCCCTCTCTGAACCTCACTGCTTGGTTCCTCCAGTTCCAACCTTAGCCAGGCTTCCTCAATTATCTCACTCTGTTCGAGATATTTTGATAGCTTCCCATAAATCTTCCACTCGGAAGATTTATTTGAGTAAGTGGAAATGCTTCACATATTGGGCTCAAGGAAGGGACATAGATCCTTTCACTGCTTCCATCCAAATAGTCCTTGATTTTCTAGCTGAACTCTTCCATGCAGGTTCATCTCCTTCTACTCTTAAAGTTCAATTGGCAGCTATTTCTAACTTTCATGTGGGTATTTCTGAGTCTGCCTTAATGTCCCACAAGCTCTGCAAAGCCTTTTTGAAAGGAGTTTTTCTTCTCAGACCTCCTATAAGAAATCCTCCTTCTCCTTGGGACCTAAATTTAGTTCTTACTTCTTTGATTCTTCCCCCTTTCGAACCTGCAGCGTCCTGTTCTTTAAAATTGCTATCATGGAAGACTCTCTTTCTGGTAGCTATTACTTCAGCTAGAAGAGTTTCAGAACTTCATGCACTCAGCTGTCGACCTCCTTATCTATTATTCCATAAGGACAGGGTATCCTTACGAACCAACCCGTCCTTTTTGCCTAAGGTAGTCTCGACGTCAAACCTAAATCAAAGCATTGACCTCCCTGTCTTTTTTCCAGAATATTCCAATAGGGCTGAACAGAAATTACACTGGCTAGATGTTCATCGTCAGTTGAGGTACTATTTGGACAGAACAAAACAATTCAGAAAATCTGACCAGCTGTTTGTCTCCTATGCAGAAGGCAGAAAGGGACTTTCAGTTTCAAAGGTATCATTATCTAGATGGCTAACATCTCTGATTTCCCTTGTTTATGAAATTAGACACCAAAAGCTGCCTAATAAACCTAAGGCCCATTCCACCAGAGCTTTGGCTACTTCTTTAGCCTTCCAAGACAGACTGCCTATTGACACCATTTGTGCAGCGGCTACTTGGGCTACTCCTCACACTTTCATTTCTCATTATAAGTTGGATTTAGCTTCTAGGCATAGAGCTAACTTTGGTTCCACTGTTCTCAGGAGTCTGTTCCGTTAGGCCACCCGGGACAAGGTGCTAGGGACGCTGTCCCATCCAGCAAGAATGAAGGCGAGATAGACAACTTAACATATAGAAGTTATGTTCTTACCATAACGTTCCATGTTAGTTGTCTTCTTCTCGCCTTCTTCTTGCGTCCCACCCTCCTTCCCCCTGGCCTGGACAGACCTAGAGAAGTTGTGATTGTGACCTCTCTTTCTACCACCTCTTTTATTAGGCATATGCTATTGTGCATATTTCCTGGATGAGGATATAGGTCACCCTTCTTTCTCCCTGATTTTAGAGGTGGACTTTGTTTATAGCTATTCTGATACTATTATAAGCTGGGGTTAGCTTACAAACGAGATCTGAGGTAACTCTCGCCTAGCATTGTGGGATATAAGGGGAGCCTCGAGCCCGTGGAACCAACTCTCGAGCTTTTAGAGTGGCCGAGTCGGAGCCGAGGTCGGCTCCGAACCCATCCAGCAAGAAGAAGGCGAGAAGAAGACAACTAACATGGAACGTTATGGTAAGAACATAACTTCTATTTTTTGATTGGACATTTTGATACAGTTTAAGATATGTAAGTTGAATTTTAATTGGTTGTCTATAGTAACAACAAGCAATTTGGAGTTTGAGTCAGCAGTGATAATTGTATTATCTAAGGATGAGATAGTGAAGTTGTCTTTAGCTGGATTGAGGTTTTTGGAAGGAAAAGGAGAAGCTTGGTCTTTTTGCGGTTGAGAAGCAGGTTGTTTTCAATTGGCCATTGTTCTACTAGGTGCAGAGATTCTTGCATGACAGTGTGGAGATTTTGTATATTGTCAGAAGTGTTAATAATTGTGGAATCATCTGCATGCTGCATTAAGGTAGAGTGAGGGCAGGATACGTGGAGGTTATTTGTAAATATATTAAAAAGTAGAAGGCCCAGGATAGAACCCTGAGGAACCTTGGTCTTAACAAGATGGAAAGGGGAGAAGGATGTTTGCCATCTGACAGACATATTTGTTTGAGAGATAGTTGTTAAACCAGGAGGTAGTGGAGGTAGAGTGTTTTAGGTTAGAAAGTTTGTTTAGGCGGATGGGATGGGAAACTGTGTCAAATGCTTTAGATAGGTCAAGGAACAGAGCTGATATGAATTGATTATTATTTCTGGCTTGGGCAATGTTGTCTGTGAAAGATAGGAGGGCAATGGTAGTACTGTGCAATGGACGGAAACCGTGCTGTGTGGGTGTAATTAAGTTTGCCTGTAAGAGGTGGTTTAGCATTTATCTATGTATGTATTTTTCCAGTCTCTTGAATAAGGGGGATAATATGGCGATAGACCTGTAATTTGAGGGTTCTGTAGAATTTCCTCCCTTGTGGAGGGGTATTATGAAGAATTTTTTCCAGATATCTGGTACTGTATTTTTTGGATGGCTCTGTTGATAAGTATAGATACAAGGTATGCTACAGATTTGTCTGCATGTTTGAGAGATAATGGAGGGAGTTTGTCAGCTGATGGGGAACAGGGTTTGTGTTTAAGAAGTGATCTGATGAAGGAAGTAGTTGCTACGGGTGCTAGGTAGTACGAGGGAAGAGATGATGTGGGAGATGGAGTCTTAATATCAAGAGTTTCTGGTTTAGTAAGCTTTTCTATTGTTTCGATGAAAAAGTTAAGTAGGGTTGCAGTTTCATTAGAAGGTTTGTTAGGGAAGGGGTTTGGTGAAGATGGGTTCTGTGGAGGTACTAATTTATTTACTGACTGCCAGAATTTCTTTAGGTTGGAATGTGGATTGCTCAGAGATTTTTGATAAAAGTTTTCTTTGTCTAGTAGGACCTGCTTTTTTGTTGGGTTACGAAACTGTTTATTTATATAAGTTCAGGTGGAAAGCTGAGTTGTTATTTTTTTTCCATGTTCTGCCAGCACTGTCTCTCTTTTTCATCTTTTTCATAAGTGGTCAAGTTTCCTGGTTTAACCATGGTGCATAATTACATTTTAGCCTAATTTTTCTACTGAGAGCCAGGGCGTTAAGGGTTTCTAGGAATATATTGTTGAAGCTTTGGACAGCCTCATTAAGAGATAATGTGTGTAGGAATAACCAGTTTACAGTGGAGAGTCATTCGTTTAGGGTGACAGGGTTGTAGTTTTTAAGGTTATGAGACTCTTTGTATTGGTGGGTGTTGTTAAGATTGGGAGAGTGTCTTACTACTGAGGTAGGGAGGTTGTCCTGTAGGGGAATGATGCCCAAAGAGGTTTGGCTATGTTCCTTAGCTTGGGGAAGAGGCAGCAATCCTGGACAGGGTAATAAACCCAAGACCTAGTACAGGTCAGGCGGTTGCAGTGTTTCTTGTATCTTTTAGGGGAATGATGCCCAAATAGGTTTAGCTATGTTCCTTAGCTTGGGGAAGAGGCAGCAATCCTGGACTGGGTAATAAACCCAAGACCTAGTACAGGTCAGGCGGTTGCAGTGTTTCTTATATCCTTTAGGGGAATGATACCCAAAGAGGTTTGGCTATGTTCCCTAGCTTGGGGAAGAGGCAGCAATCGTGAACAGGGTAATAAACCCAAGACCTAGTACAGGTCAATCGGTTGCAGTGTTTCTTGTATCCTTTAGGGGAATAATGCCCAAAGAGGTTTGGCTGTGTTCCTTAGCTTGGTGAAGAGGCAGCAATCCTGGACAGGGTAATAAACCAAAGACCTAGTACAGGTCAGGCAGTTGCAGTGCTTCTTGTATCCTTTAGGGGAATGATGCCTAAAGAGGTTTGGCTATGTTCCTTAGCTTGGGGAAGAGGCAGCAAACCTGGACAGGGTAATAAACCCAAGACCTAGTACAGGTGAGGCGGTTGCAGTGTTTCTTGTATCCTTTAGGGGAATGATGCCCAAAGAGGTTTGGCTATGTTCCTTAGCTTGGGGAAGAGGCAGCAATCCTGGACAGGATAATAAACCCAAGACCTAGTACAGGTCAGTCTATTGCAGTGTTTCTTGTATCATTTAAGGGAGTGATGCCCAAAGAGGTTTGGCTATGTTCCTTAGCTTGGGGAAGAGGCAGCAATCCTGGACAGGGTAATAAACCCAAGACTTAGTACAGGTCAGGCAGTTGCAGTGTTTCTTGTATCCTTTAGGAGAATGATGCCCAAAGAGATTTGGCTATGTTCCTTAGCTTGGAGAAGAGTCAGCAATCCTGGACAGGGTAATAAACCCAAGACCTAGTACAGGTCAAGCGGTTGCAGTGTTTCTTGCATTCTGTAGGGGAATGATGCCCAAAGAGGTTTGGCTATGTTACTTAGCTTGGGGAAGAGGCAGCAATCCTGGACAGGGTAATAAACCCAAGACCTAGTACAGGTCAGGCAGTTGCAGTGTTTCTTGTATCCTTTAGGGGAATGATGCCGAAAGAGGTTTGGCTATGTTCCTTAGCTTGGGGAAGAGGCAGCAATCCTGGACAGGGTAATAAACCCAAGACCTAGTACAGGTCAGGCGGTTGCAGTGTTTCTTGTATCCTTTAGGGGAATGATGCCCAAAGAGGTTTGGCTATGTTCCTTAGCTTGGGGAAGAGGCAGGAATCCTGGACAGGGTAATAAACCCAAGATCTAGTGCAGTTCAGGCGGTTGCAGTGTTTCTTGTATCCTTTAGGGGAATGATACCCAAAGAGGTTTGGCTATGTTCCTTAGCTTGGGGAAGAGGCAGCAACTTGGGCAGGGTAATAAACCCAAGACCTTGTACAGGTCAGGCGGTTGCAGTTTTTCTTGTATCCTTTAGGGGAGTGATGCCCAAAGAGTTTTGGGTATCTTCCTTAGCTTGGGGAAGAGGCAGCAATCCTGGACAGGGTAATAACCCCAAGACCTAGTACATGTCAGGCGGTTGCAGTGTTTCTTGTATCCTTTAGGGGAATGATGCCCAAAGAAGTTTGGCTATGTTCCTTAGGTTGGGGAAGAGGCAGCAATCCTGGACAGGGTAATAAACCCAAGACCTAGTACAGGTCAGGCGGTTGCAGTGTTTCTTGTATCCTTTAGGGGAATGATGCCCAAAGAGGTTTGGCTATGTTCCTTAGCTTGGGGAAGAGGCAGCAATCCTGGACAGGGTAATAAACCCAAGACCTAGTGCAGTTCAGGCGGTTGCAGTGTTTCTTGTATTCTTTAGGGGAATGATACCCAAAGAGGTTTGGCTATGTTCCTTAGCTTGGGGAAGAGGCAGCAATCCTGGACAGGGTAATAAACCCAAGACCTAGTACAGATCAGGCAGTTGCAGTGTTTCTTGTATCCTTTAGGGGATAGATGCCCAAAGAGATTTGGCTATGTTCCTTAGCATGGGGAAGAGGCAGCAATCCTGGACAGGGTAATAAACCCAAGACCTAGTACAGGTCAAGCGATTGCAGTGTTTCTTGCATTCTGTAGGGGAATGATGCCGAAAGAGGTGTGGCTATCTTACTTAGCTTAGGAAAGAGGCATCAATCCTGGACAGAGTAATAAACCCAAGACCTAGTACAGGTCAGGTCGGTGCAGTGTCCTTTTTATCCTTTAGGGGAATGATGCCAAATAGGTTTGGCTATGCTCCTTAGTTTGGGGAAGAGGCAGCAATCCTGGACAGGGTAATAAACCCAAGACCTAGTACAGGTCAGGCAGTTGCAGTGTTTCTTGTATCCTTTAGGGGAGTGATACCCAAAGAGGTTTGGCTATGTTCCTTACCTTGGGGAAGAGGCGGCAATCCTGGACAGGGTTATAAACCCAAGACCTAGTGCAGGTCAAGCGAGCCATTTCAGTGTTTCTTGCATTCTGTAGGGGAATGATGCCCAAAGAGGTTTGGCTATCTTACTTAGCTTGGGGAAGAGACAGCAGTCCTGGACAGGGTAATAAACCCAAGACCTATACAGGTCAGGCAGTTGCAGTGCTTCTTGTATCCTTTAGGGGAAAGATCCATAAAGAGGTATGGCTATGTTCCTTAGCTTGGCGTGGAAGCAGCAATCCTGGACAGGGTAATAAACCCAAGACCTACTACAGGTCAGGCGGTTGCAGTGTTTCTTGTATCCTTTAGGGAAATTATGCCCAAAGAGGTTTGGCTATGTTCCTTAGCTTGGGGAAGAGGCAGCAATCCTGGACAGGGTAAAAACCCAAGACCTAGTACAGGTCAGGCGGTTGCAGTGTTTCTTGTATCCTTTATGGGAATGATACCCAAAGAGGTCTGGCTATGTTCCTTAGCTTGGGGAAGAGACAGCAATCCTGGACAGGGTAATAAAGTCAAGACCTAGTACAGATCAAGCGGTTGCAGTGTTTCTTGTATCCTTTAGGGGAATGGTGCCCAAAGAAGTTTGGCTATGTTCCTTAGCTTGGGGAAGAGGCAGCAATCCTGGACAGGGTAATAAACCCAAGGCCTAGTACAGGACAGGCGGTTGCAGTGCTTCTTGTATCCTTTAGGGTAATGATGCCCAAAGAGGTATGGCTATGTTCCTTAGCTTGGGGAAGAGGCAGCAATCCTGGACAGAGAAATAAACCCAAGACCTAGTGCAGGTCAAGCGATTGCACTCTTTCTTGTATCCTTTAGGGGAATGATGCCCAAAGAGGTTTGGCTATGTTCCTTAGGTTGGGGAAGAGACAGCAGTCCTGGACAGGGTAATAAACCTAAGACCTAGTACAGGTCAGGAGTTTGCAGTGCTTCTTGTATCCTTTAGGGGAATGATGCCCAAAAGGTTTGGCTGTGTTCCTTAGCTTGTGGAAGAGGCAGCATTCCTGGACAGGGTAATAAACCCAAGACCTAGTACAGGTCAGGCGGTTGCAGTGTTTCTTGTATCCTGTAGGGGAATGATGCCCAAAGAGGTTTGGCTATGTTCCTTAGCTTATGGAAGAGGCAGCAATGCTGGACAGGGTAATAACCCCAAGACCTAGTACAGGTCAGGCGGTTGCAATGTTTCTTGTATCTTTTAGGGGAATGATGCCCAAATAGGTTTGGCTATGTTCCTCAGCTTGGGGAAGAGGCAGCAATTATTGACAGGGTAATAACCCCAAGACCTAGTACAGGTCAGGCGGTTGCAGTTTTTCTTTTATCCTTTGGGGGAATGATACCCAAAGAGGTTTGGCTATGTTCCCTAGCTTGGGGAAGAGGCAGCAATTGTGAACAGGGTAATAAACCCAAGACCTAGTACAGGTCAATCGGTTGCAGTGTTTCTTGTATCTTTTAGGGGAATAATGCCCAAAGAGGTTTGGCTGTGTTCCTTAGCTTGGTGAAGAGGCAGCAATCCTGGACAGGGTAATAAACCTAAGACCTAGTACAGGTCAGGCAGTTACAGTGCTTCTTGTATCCTTTAGGGGAATGATGCCTAAAGAGGGTTGGCTATGTTCATTAGCTTGGGGAAGAGACAGCAAACCTGGACAGGGTAATAAACCCAAGACCTAGTACAGGTGAGGGGGTTGCAGTGTTTCTTGTATCCTTTAGGGGAATGATGCCCAAAGAGGTTTGGCTATGTTCCTTAGCTTGGGGAAAAGGCAACAATCCTGGACAGGATTAATAAACCCAAGACCTAGTACATGTCAGTCGGTTGCAGTATTTCTTGTATCATTTAGGGGAGTGATACCCACAGAGGTTTGGCTATGTTCCTTAGCTTGGGGAAGAGGCAGCAATCCTGGACAGGGTAATAAACCCAAGACTTAGTACAGATCAGGCAGTTGCAGTGTTTCTTGTCTCCTTTAGGGGAATGATGCCCAAAGAGATTTGGCTATGTTTCTTAGCTTGGAGAAGAGGCAGCAATCCTGGACAGGGTAATAAACCCAAGACCTCGTACAGGTCAATCGGTTGCAGTGTTTCTTGCATTCTGTAGGGGAATGATGCCCAAAGCGGATTGGCTATCTTACTTAGCTTGGGGAAGAGGCAGCAATCCTGGACAGGGTAATAAACCCAAGACCTAGTACAGGTCATGCGGTTGCAGTGTTTCTTGCATCCTTCAGGGGGGAATGATGCCGAAAGAGATTTGGCTATGTTCGTTAGCTTGGGGAAGAGGCAGCAATCCTGGAAAGGGTAATAAACCCAATACATAGTACAGGTCAGGCGGTTGCAGTGTTTCTTGTATCCTTTAGGGAAATGATGCCCCAAGAGGTTTGGCTATGTTCCTTAGCTTGGGGAAGAGGCAGGAATCCTGGACAGGGTAATAAACCCAAGACCTAGTACAGTTCAGGTGGTTGCAGTGTTTCTTGTATCCTTTAGGGGAATGATGCCCAAAGCGATTTACCTATGTTCCTTAGCTTGGGGAAGAGGCAGCAATCCTGGACAGAGTAATAAACCCAAGACCTAGTACAGGTCAGGCGGTTGCAGTGTTTCTTGTATCCTTTTGGGGAATGATGCCCAAAGAGGTTTGGCTATGTTCCTTAGCTTGGGGAAGAGGCAGCAATCCTGGACAGGGTAATAAACCCAAGACCTAGTACAGGTCAGGCGGTTGCATTGTTTCTTGTATCCTTTAGGGGAATGATGCACAAAGAGGTTTGGCTATGTTCCTTAGCTTGGGGAAGAGGCAGCAATCCTGGACAGGGTAATAAACCCAAGATCTAGTGCAGTTCAGGCGGTTGGAGTGTTTCTTGTTTCTTTTAGGTGAATGATACCCAAAGAGGTTTGGCTATGTTCCTTAGCTTGAGGAAGAGGCAGCAACTTGGGCAGGGTAATAAACCCAAGACCTAGTACAGGTCAGGCGGTTGCAGTGTTTCTTGTATCCTTTCGGGCAGTGATGCCCAAAGAGTTTTGGGTATGTTCCTTAGCTTGGGGAAGAGGCAGCAATCCTGGACAGGGTAAGAAACCCATGACCTAGTACAGGTCAGGCGGTTGCAGTGTTTCTTGTATCCTTTAGGGGAATGATGCCCAAAGAGGTTTGGCTATGTTCCTTAGGTTGTGGAAGAGGCAGCAATCCTGGACAGGGTGATAAACCCAAGACTTAGTACAGGTCAGGCGGTTGCAATGTTTCTTGTATCCTTTAGGGGAAAGATGCCCAAAGAGGTTTGGTTATGTTCCTTAGCTTGGGGAAGAGGCAGCAATCCTGGACAGGGTAATAAACCCGACCTAGTGCAGTTCAGGCGGTTGCAGTGTTTCTTGTATTCTTTGGGGGAATGATACCTAAAGAGGTTTGGCTATGTTCCTTAGCTTGAGGAAGAGGCAGCAATCCTTGACAGGGTAATAAACCCATGACCTAGTACAGGTCAGGCGGTTGCAGTGTTTCTTGTATCCTTTAGGGTATAGATGCCCAAAGAGATTTGGCTATGTTCCTTAGCTTGCGGAAGAGGCAGCAGTCCTGGATAGGGAAATAAACCCAAGACCTAGTACAGGTCAAGTGATTGCAGCGTTTCTTGCATTCTGTAGGGGAATGATGCCAAAAGAGGTGTGGCTATCTTACTTAGCTTAGGGAAGAGGCATCAATCCTGGACAGGGTAATAAACCCAAGACCTAGTACAGATCAGGCGGTTGCAGTGTCTTTTTTATCCTTTAGGGGAATGATGCCAAAATAGGTTTGGCTATGTTCGTTAGCTTGGGGAAGAGGCAGCAATCGTGGACAGGGTAATAAACCCATGACCTAGTGCAGTTCAGGCGGTTGCAGTTTTTCTTGTATCCTTTAGGGGAATGATACCGAAAGAGGCTTGGCTATGTTCCTTAGCTTGGGGACGAGGCAGCAATCCTGGACAGGGTAATAAACCCAAGACCTAGTACAGGTCAGGTCGGTGCAGTGCTTCTTGTATCCTTTAGGGGAATGATGCCCAAAGAGGTTTGGCTATGCTCCTTAGTTTGGGGAAGAGGCAGCAATCCTGGACAGGGTAATAAACCCAAGACCTAGTATATGTCAGGCAGTTGCAGTGTTTCTTGTATCCTTTAGTGGAATGATGCCCAAAGAGGTTTTGCTATGTTCCTTAGCTTGGGGAAGAGGCAGCAATCCTGTACAGGGTAATAAACCCAAGACCTAGTACAGGTCAGGCTTTTGCAGTATTTCTTGTATCCTTTAGGGAAATCATACCGAAAGAGGTTTGGCTATGTTCCTTAGCTTGGGGAAGAGGCAGCAGTCCTGGACAGGGTAATAAACCCAAGACCTAGTACAGGTCAAGTGAGCCATTTCAGTGTTTCTTGCATTCTGTAGGGGAATGATGCCCAAAGAGGTTTGGCTATGCTCCTTAGCTTGGGGAATAGACAGCAGTCCTGGACAGGGTAATAAACCCAAGACCTACACAGGTCAGGCGGTTGCAGTGCTTCTTGTATCCTTTAGGGGAATGATGCCCAAAGAGGTTTGGCTATGTTCCTTAGCTTGGGGAAGAGACAGCAGTCCTGGACAGGGTAATAAACCTAAGACCTAGTACAGGTCAGGCGGTTGCAGTGCTTCTTGTATCCTTTAGGGGAATGATGCCCAAAGAGGTTTGGCTATGTTCCTTAGCTTGAGGAAGAGGCAGCAATCCTGGACCGGGTAATAAACCCAAGACTTAGTACAGGTCAGGCGGTTGCAGTGTTTCTTGTATCCTTTAGGGGAATGATGCCCAAAGAGGTTTGGCTATGTTCCTTAGCTTGGGGAAGAGGCAGCAATCCTGGACAGGGTAATAAACCCAAGACCTAGTACAGGTCAATCGGTTGCAGTGTTTCTTGTATCCTTTAGGGGAATAATGCCCAAAGAGGTTTGGCTGTGTTCCTTAGCTTGGTGAAGAGGCAGCAATCCTGGACAGGGTAATAAACCAAAGACCTAGTACAGGTCAGGCAGTTGCAGTGCTTCTTGTATCCTTTAGGGGAATGATGCCTAAAGAGGTTTGGCTATGTTCCTTAGCTTGGGGAAGAGACAGCCGTCCTGGACAGGGTAATAAACCCAAGACGTAGTACAGGTCAGGCTGTTGCAGTGCTTCTTGTATTCTTTAGGGGAATGATGCCCAAAGAGGTATGGCTATGTTACTTAGCTTGGGGAAGAGGCAGCAATCCTGTACAGGGTAATAAACCCAAGACCTAGTACAGGTCAGCTGGTTGCAGTGTTTCTTGTATCCTTTAGGGGAATGATGCCCAAAGAGATTTGGCTATGTTCCTTAGCTTGGGGAAGAGGCAGCAATCCTGGACAGGGTAATAAACCCAAGACCTAGTACAGGTCAGGCGGTTGCAGTGTTTCTTGTATCCTTTAGGGGAATGCCCAAAGAGGTTTGGCTATGTTCCTTAACTTGCGGAAGAGGCAGCAATCCTGGACAGGGTAATAAACCCAAGACATAGTACTGGTCAGGCAGTTGCAGTGTTTCTTGTATCCTTTAGGGGAATGATGCCCAAAGAGTTTTGGCTATGTTCCTTAGCTTGGGGAAGAGGCAGCAATACTGGACAGGGTAATAAACCCAAGACCTAGTACAGGTCAGGCGGTTGCAGTGTTTCTTGTATCCTTTAGGGGAATGATGCCCCAAGTGGTTTGGCTATGTTCCTAAGCTTGGGGAAGAGGCAGCAATCCTGGACAGGGTAATAAATCGAAGACCTAGTACAGGTCAGGTGGTTGCAGTGCTTCTTGTTTCCTTTAGGGGAATGATACCCAAAGAGGTTTGGCTA